>NW_018405900.1:622971-739719 GCF_002113885.1 Mizuhopecten yessoensis
ACACAAAATTCAACTGGTGCATGATCGGACCATACATTAAAATCACAAACTTTCAACCTGTTTACAGTTTTAAAGCATGATTTGTCAATGAGTACATAATCAATGACACTTGAGCCTAAATGATTAAAAAATGTTAAACGACCAGATACATCATCAGGCTTTCTGCCATTACACACACGAATTCCACTGGATTTACATAATTGGATAAGCCTTCGCCCAAAAGTGTTAACAACCGTATCCTCTGACCGTCGGGTAGGCATAATGACGTCAGCATCATACTCGAACAGGTCAGACAGTCTGTCAGTCAGCGAATCATGTATACCATCATGGGCAACAAAGTCAGATCTGGTTCCTATACGACTGTTCAAGTCGCCGGTCACTATAACATTTCCTACAGCAGAATATTCAGCGATATCATTTTCAAGACATGTAAATAAATCGATATCATACAAATTGTAATAAACATTATTTTCTGGGGGTATGTATGACAAACATATATATAAATCTGACTGGGACAATCCAGACAGTTTAGTCCAAACCAAAGTATCTCCAACACATTTGAGGAAAGTCAAAAACTGGGACACATCTTTCCGAAAAAGAACAACTAAACCACCACCAGAGCCGCTGGAGCGCGGGAAAGCTCTAACATCAAAGTCCGACAGCAGAGAGAGGTCAAGTTCCGTCTCAACTTTATTCCAGCACTCGGACAGTAGTATCAAGTCATAACTGCTACTCTGGTCAACGAATTCACGCTGCAGTGGCGGATCCAGAGGGGTTTTTTGGGCTTCAGGAAACCCCCCCACCCTGAGAATTTTCTTTAAAAATCATGTTTTTTCACCATTTTCCTCAATTTTTCCCCGCATGGAAACCCCCCAGGAAATTTGTAAACCCCCCCAGATAGGTCTCTGGATCCGCCACTGCGCTGACAAATTTTTGTATGCAAGTTCCTATTTACATTCCGGCTGTGTACGCATAATGAACGTCCAGTCTCCGCGCGCTCCTAACGGGAACCCTGTAGGGGCGGCCTGTAGAGGGTTTCGTCGACGTATAGCTTGTCGTACGACAGCCTACACTGGCATCCCTGGTTTCGCTTCTGCTTCATAACCCGTACCCGTACATGCATATGTAGGCGTGCGCGACTGACCTCCCCTGTTAACCTCGTAGAGGTACCGACCTGTTCAAGGTAATAGGGAATTGAATTGAACCCGTACGTGCTATACACAAAATGATTATTTCTATAATGCAAATAAGTATAATCTAAAAGAGGCAAGACTAACAGGTCACGTACGCAGTATATATTGAGATAATATTTTATAAGAACCGTTGAAGTATTGGTTTGCACTTGAATCATATGTTGAAAACTAGCCTCAGATTATCAATAGTTCTACTCGGCACATAACTTCACTTCGTAGGATGTATTTTTAGGTCATCAAGGTCGGTCAGCCACTTATCCTAGACATGAAGGCCATATTCAATTTAACATATTTGTGAATGAGTAAACTTCACGTGTATGCAGTACATATATATATATAATTTAACATCGGAATGTATAGACAGATAATGGATACATGCATAATCTAGAATGGTGTGTGTAAACACATGCACGTCATCAGGTAAGAGTCAAGTTTGTGAGACAGTTATTTTCTGGGTACCAGTTCCAGAAATGGGGCATCTTTCAAATAGACCAGTTTGACTTTTGCTTTCAAAGAAGGGGCCATTTCCCTGCGTTTTTTTCAAAAGTGCTCCACGAAGTTTTGATAGTTCGGGGTTGAGGTCAGTCATTACGGCCTTACCGCATCCAGCCTTTAGGTTTCCCATCGCTCTCTTCATAACCATGTCTCTGTCGATTAGCGACATGAAACGCACAATGAAGTTCCTGGAATGGATATCACCTGATGGGAGCCTATGTATCGCTTGGAGTAGAATGGAGTCGACGTGCTCTCCGGAAAGTTTGAGGTCGGTCTTCAGAAACGTACGGAACTCCTTGGGCGTCTCCGCAGATGAACCTGGTAAACCCTTGATAACAAGGTTCCATTTCCTTCCCCAAAGTTCCAGTTTGACCCTTTCGTTACTTTCTTCTTTTTTTTTGGCGACAAATTCGGGTAGGTGTTGGTTATGAAGCGTTTTCATTTCGTCTGTTGTCCATTGGGCCGCTGCTTCTAATGTTTCAACTCGCTTAGTTACCTGGGTCACCTGCTCATTAACTTTTGCAATTTTTAGTTGGAACGAAAAGTGCAAGTTTTTGAAACACTGTGCAATATCCCCAAAGTTCTCGCACTTATACTCGGGCTCAGTAGAGCTGGTAGCCATCATGTTCGTATTGCACTGGATATTTTTATCGATACAGGTATGTAACCGGTTATGCGTGAAATGCAGGTGCGCGGGCTATAAATAGACCTGGCTAATATTGCAGGTAAAAATTCTAATTGTCAAATATTCAATAAATTAGAAAAGTTCAGCACCAATGAGTATACATAAAGTGTAATTTAAGTCCACACAAACGTATTTACGGTGGTTCCCACATAGAGAACTTTGATATAGGTAGTAGTAAATGTGTATATATCGGAGGCGACACTCACCACGTCCACACGCTTCAGCTTGTCATACCACTGTTTGTTACTATGTTAGGAGAGGGCTTAAATAGGCTATGCCTGCTGCCCAATCCATTTGTCCTTTGACAATGAAATTTATTGAAATTGAAATTGAACAATCACATTTTCCTATCATGGCCGCTTTTATTTTATTTTCAATATTTGATAAGTTCATCGATACTTATTATATCTGCCCAATTAGGATTGGAACTTACCTTTGAATTTGCGCCGAAGTATATTCCCAACGACTTAACTTGCTTCACCTAGTATATACCGTATTTATTTTTTTGTTGCAGCCTAAATACAAACCTTCGGTCTTTGATTTATTCGATTGCAGACCAGACGCTTTTCCAAATTGTTCAACAATTAATAACGCTCTTCTGATGTCCCTATACCGCATAAATAAAGTGGTGTCATCTCCTAGTTGGCCGATCTTTTATTTAAAATATTTTATTGCCTTTTTTACGTATTAATGGAATTGGGCACAGGTTGTACAACTTATATCAAGCCCTGTCCCTGTACAATAATATATTTAACAAAATGTCATGATGGCAGAAATACGACAATAAGCTATGCATGATAAATTAATTGATAAGTTGACATAAATACATCCACACATTCACACACCAAACAACACGCATGCGCACTAATATAAACATGTAGATAAAGGAGGAGAGGGAGAGAGATAGGGGGAGAGAGAGGGAAGAGGGGGTTAGAGAGTCCGAATTATTTTAGATTTTTGGATAAGTAATGCAACAATACAGTAAATTTAAGGAAATACATATCATATCAGACCACGTGATTGTTCCTTCTCCATGCGAACGAAACTAGTTATACTATTCGCAGTTTACAACTTTCTTCTGATCAAATATTCATCACATCCCGTTGGCGATTTTTATATTCCTATTTCTAACTCTGTTACGACTCCAAGTTTCTGTGTATTACTTAACTCACCACTCGTGTATCCGTCATTTAGCGAACCTATCACAATATCCGAAACATCATCAAAATGGTTTGTAGAATTCACCAGAAAGACCATTACTACCTGGACTTTTGTTTGGCTTAAATATTTTGACTGCTGCTGCACACTCCTCTAATTTCAACTCGCCTTCACATGAAAGTTTTCCTTTCTCTGATAACGTATCTTGAAAGTCACAGTTATCAATATAATCAGTTATCTCCCTTTTATTAATGCAGTCATTGCTATAATGCTTTGAATACAAATTCTCAATTTCTTTCAATATTTCTTCAGAATCGTTAGCGTTTCTTTCGCTATCTTGCTTGATATGTGATGGCCGTTTCGCTCGTCTTTGTCTTTAAATTCCTAACAAGAAAATGCAGCCGCAAAGCTGCTGGACCTCACTATTTATATATACTAGTATATAGTATAGTATAGTATATAGTATAGTATAGTATATAGTATAGTATAGTATAGTATATAGTATAGTATAGTATATAGTATAGTATAGTATAGTATATAGTATAGTATAGTATATAGCAACAACCACATTATTTCCATCAACATAACACAGTGGAACCTCCTACACAAAACAATAATCCAATTAGAAACACTAACAGATTTCATGACATGCACCACATATAACACAAACAAACATATACAAAACCTACAACATAACTAACACTCACTCACTGCTTTTAACCTGTTTTTATCCTATAGCAAATTATAGAAACAATCACTGTACATAGATGTAACAACAAACTACAGCACAAGACCACCATTTCGTAATCGTCAATGTTGACGGAGAAAGGTTAAAAATGAAGATGAAGATGAATGAACTGATATATTTGTTAATGGCATTAAATTTGTCGTTCAGAATTGTCCCAAAGCACGCAAATGTACATTTTAACTGTACATTTAAATGTCAACGACTTGGTAATAACGTCATCTTCTGAGAGAGAGATTAACATGATTTACATAAAATATCATTTATGCCTGTCGCAATTTTTACAAATTCCTTTGACAATGTACTGGACCTTGGATAGAATATTAACCGTCTTCTGTAAACACATATCCGTTTTATATGAGTGAAATGTATATATAGTATTCAACGGGAAAACAATTAAATTTTAGATTCATGTCACGCTACGCAAATATTGCTGCATTAGAAAAGCGCGGGAATTTGTAGCGTAATTTTTTGACCCTCGGTTCTAATGACGTCACGCTTGACACCAACACAGAGCGCCATTTTGAAAGGGTTTCTCAATGCATTTTTGTCGTTTGCTGCTATTATCTGGTCAGATTTCCAAACGAAAATAATATATAAAATTATATAAGTTGTGTAGTTATGTAAATACCATAATGTATTGTGCAAGGTGGAACCACAAAACCATTTATTCTGCTGTCGCTTCATCTAAAGTTGAAACAGAAAATATACGCAGTGAATATTATGTACCGTTTTGATTTGACAGTACTAAGAGCGATTTTTTCACATGTGAAGATACAACTTTTCGTTAATCTTCACTGTATTGAAGATATGTTTTTCTTAGAATAAGAATTAATTATATCTCTCTAGTAAAATGTAATAAATACGGATATCGTATGGGTTTTACTATCATAATTTTGTAGATCTTATGCGGCCTTAATTTCCCAGAAGGCTTTCACGCATGGGGAGGCACCGGAAGTGGACAAAGTGTTTACAGATCAAACCCCGGCGGCGCTTCGCGCCGCATGGGGGTTTGAAAAAAATCATTCGTATTCATTTCTCCTTTTTTTCAACCCATGCTTCCCTTGATTTAACCTAGGTTCCTCGAGCTATTTCGTCATAAAGAAATTCTAACTTGATATTCTTTCTTTTAAAGTTTTCCCAGGATTCTGATCGTTTTCTGTCTCTAGATCAACTAACTTTTTTCAAGCTGCAATACGTTTTCTGAATTATTTTTACTTCTGTTTCTCCAGTATTCTTAATAATTACTTTACAGTAATCCCAAAACTGAGACTTTCCTTTTTCCATCGCTCTTTGATCTTCTTTCAGTTCCCGAATTAAGTTTCTTACCATGAATTAATGTTCAACTTCCTGCCCAGACTTTCTGAAATCAGAAACAGTAGTAGTACAAAAGTACCGCTTCTGGCGCAGGGTCATTCAGTGCAGTTTCCTATATAATCCTATAGTATCCCCCGACACCCCTGTTACGGCACGATTTCTCATCCTGACGCGATTTTTCACCCAGGTGAGAAATCGTGCTAAAATTGCTGAGTTCGCAACACGATTTCTCACCTCTGAACGATTTCTCATCCGGGTGAGAATTCGTGTTAGGAGTAGGCATATTGCCGGTTGCCATGAGTAAGAACACTAATTTTGATTTTGGGGGATTGTGGTATATTTAGGCTTGTTTATTTAGAAACTTGTTCGAACTTCAATTTTTGCCATACCGTCAACTTTTTCCTTTAAAATGCTACTTGTCCTGAACGACCCAGTAGATTTGGACTGAATTCGGCCTTGATCATCTTTAGGCCAAGGGGACTCAATTTTGTATAAACGGTGGATGTGGCCCCTTTGAGTGCAGAGTTGCGGGGCTCAATAGGGGAATTTGAGGTTAAATTCTTTAAAATACTTCTTCTTCTGTACCATTGGAAGGATTGTTTGTAATAAGAATACTTTTCCATGGTTGCTTTAATATCCAGGTGAGGGATTCAGGCCCTCTGGACCTCTTGTTTTATTTTATCTCAACACCTTTGACTTACAATGATATACAAAGATATGTAACATACACGTATTTAGTGTATAAGCATGCGTGGTTGTACAGGGGGATACAACTGTCATAGTAATAGAGGTTTACTGCAGTTACATATAATACATGTAGTCACTAAAGATATTCGATGTTAAGTTTCCGAACAGATCTAAAGCATGGCCTATCATTTGCTGAGTCATTTCAGGCTATAACAATTTCTGTTCTGAAAGTTGTTTCATTGAATATTTTAATCATGTTCTTGAAGATGGGAAAAACGGCCAACATCTTCCGCAAAATGGCTGCTGCAGATTGACCTGTGATTAGTCGAAATTTATGCATTGTCCAATATCCCTATGAAAAAGTGTGCAGTGGCACTACAAATACTACTGCGATCTGCGTTGATTTTTTTTATTTGACAAAATGTCCGTGTTAGGTCAGGTTCTGATTGGTCGACATTTAAATATTGAACGATGTTATAGATTTGATATGTAGATTATTATGTAGGGTTGTCAACGGTTAGCCGGTTAACCGGTTACTCGGGCCGAAAGACCAAGAACCGGTTACCAAAATCCCTAATCGAAACGTCGGACATTTACTAACCCCCTTTTGGGAGCCCCATGTTTCCCTGGCTTAGACTTACAAAATATCTGCATTTGTATAGATGCGACCAAAATTGTAATAAAAACAGTGTTCTGGGATTACATGTTAGTGTTAATTTACTCCAGTTTAAATACTGACAAAGAGATGTCGCCAACACCATAACAAAATCTGAACAGATTTTAAAAGGAAGCCAGAATACAAAGTTGAGAAATATCAACTTTCTGAGATAGAACGCGCCTTTACATGCGAGATGTAAAGATAATCTGAAGAGTACACATTTGAATGAGCAAGCATGTCTTAAAACGTTTGTCACGTTAATTTTGTTCTAAAGAATAATGTTACCGCATATCATTTCGAGTACAGATGACTGTAATTGAATCCGTCTTACTGCATTCCGACATTCGTTGTCCATGGAATATACTTGCTGAGGTTACATATGCAACTATTTACTGCGTTAATCTTAAAATACACGAGTAAACTATCATCCTAATGAATATATACATATATGTTTGTGGCGTAAAAACGGTTACTCGATCGGTAGAAGAGTAACCAGTTACTAAATTAATACCGGTTTGACAACCCTAATATTATGGCATTGCGATTATTTTCTGATGCATCACTTGCGATCACTGGGTTAGTATCGGCACCATATGGTGTAACGGTTCCTGTTACGAGTAGATATTGTTATACTATATAATTAAAAAAAAAGGAAATATATGTACCCTTCGACTGATTGTTATATATACATTGATGTTTATACAATACACCTAAAGGATTAAGCTTTGGGTGCTGTTTTTACTGATGGGTTCAATAAAGTAAAAAAAAAATGTGTGAAGTTTTAATACTTAAGTGTTCTGTGGTTGAATTTGGATTCTTCTCGAGTGGATGATATGTGAACGGTAGAGGCCGTTAGAGACTTTTCGTCTGAAAGTCGATGGGATGAAAGATTTACACATAGAACACTGGCAATACAGCTTACACATAATTATATACTACATGTATTTAAAAACCTTCTAGTTGTATTGCCTCATTTTATTTTATATTTTGTTGTTGTTGTATCCCTTACTTTGTTATCACTCATACCAATGGATATATATTGATACTACATGGTTCTATACTTTTAACTACTTCGTTTAACAGCAGCAGGGTATATACATGTATATATCCATATATGCATTAAAAACTTGCACAAAAATAAAATTATAGCAATTTCTCTGTTTAATATATTATAAGGGCATTGCTTGCCTATTACTAATTAATTATGATTGACTTTTTAATAAGAGCATTGTATACCTCAAAATATCAATGACATATTTATATATAATTGAAACATACATGGATTTATCTCCCCTATACCATCTGTTATATGTTGACTGGGGATAATATATAAATTGCATCAATTTTTTCCTTCTAACCATTCCATATTTTTTTCTAAACATTTTCTTCGGGTTGGTAAGTATGGATTATGAGAAGTTCTTTTTACACACCTATTCAAATTTTCTATGTGACGTTTCGATGACTAGTACGACATGTACACTGTCACCTTGATCAGACAAATGACCAATGAAGCGTATGTACACTGTCACCTTCATCAGACAAATGACCAATGAAGCGTATGCACACTGTCACCTTCATCAGGCAAATGACCAATGAAGCGTATGTACACTGTCACCTTCATCAGACAAATGACCAATGAAGCGTATGTACACTGTCACCTTCATCAGACAAATGACCAGTGAAGCGTATGTACACTGTCACCTTCATCAGACAAATGACCAGTGAAGCGTATGTACACTGTCACCTTCATCAGACAAATGACCAGTGAAGCGTATGTACACTGTCACCTTCATCAGACAAATGACCAGTGAAGCGTATGTACACTGTCACCTTCATCAGACAAATGACCAGTGAAGCGTATGTACACTGTCACCTTCATCAGACAAATGATCAATGAAGCGTATGCACAAAAGGTGTAAAATGTGTACGTAGCGTAGCTGAATTGAGTTATTTCGGTACATATATAACAACTATCGTTCATAAGTTTCCAGCATAGCCGAAATCGACATCGATTTTATGGACAACTCGTACACATTTTACACCTTTGTGTGCATACGCTTCACTGGTCATTTGTCTGATGAAGGTGACAGTGTACATTTCGTAGTCAGGTAACGTTATCGGCGCTATTTTTAGCAGGGCTTTCCCGAACAATTCAAATTGTCAAACTGGACATTTGGAACGGACTATGAATATGGGGATAGCGAGGTAACATAAGTGAATACATACATTCATTAAAAAAAAAACGCCTTTTCACGTGATGTCCCTTTAAATATAAATCAAAGTACTGAAAGTCTGAAAGCTAAGGCAAAAGATATATATATTATTTTTGGAATGGAGAACAAAATAAAGACGAAGTTCCCATCATATTGTACAGAAGGATTTACTGTTAATTTGTTATGAATCAAAGTTTTATGTAAAAGTGTACCACTGTGAAGTTATTCTTCTTGTGTGTACAGTATATCTTTATAGGTTTGTCAGAAGAGTGGTACCAAGTTTCCTCTAGAATATATCATTTTAAACCTTTGGATAATTAATTTGCATAGGAATTTGGAATTGCTTCCCTTTGTCCATACAATGTATTTCATAGAACATTAAAAACTGAAACTGGCATTTACCCCTTTGACCAATACCTGATTATTTTAAACCATTGAATAGATTATGCACAGATTGTGAACATCTTTGAACTTTGCCTTTGTTGTTGAATAAGATATCAACCCTTGCCTTATCTAACAAAGTTACTTGGCATAAAACCATTGACCAATCAGAGTACAGTATGCTAATTAATTAGGCATGGATTTCACTCAACTTTGAACTTATCGTCTAAGTTTGTATATTGATCAATATATATTCAAGCAAGTTATCTTGTAAAGTGTGCACATCGACCAGGGTTGGCATGCTTTTTAATACGTGTGAATTTTGTTCAAGTTTCAATTTTGCATCAGTCAGTGTATATTGTTACAGAACAATATTTATAAGGATGTTTACTTGCCGAAACTAAATTGTGGATAAGCAAGTGGATTACTGCTACCCATAAATTTACAAGTCTCTCAATAATTTTGAAAAACTTTTAAATAAAGTGTTTTACATATTCACTGCAGTGAAAAGGTCTCTTCTTATGAAAAATGGAACTATTTTGAATCTGTGTTCCCATGAACAAATAATATAAAAAGCACTCTAATTCAATATGATACATTGTTGTATGTTTCAATATTGAATAAGATAAACAAAATATAAACATACATACTCACACACACACACAAGATTAGGAGAGTTACATTATTTTCCCTCTATTTCCATTGCATAAATTCTTCACAAAGAAAACAACAACTTTATAGCATATGTTCAGCTTTATCATCTTCATAGGCTAGCATTTGAAATAAGATGCACATATTAATTTCAAATACATTTCAAAAGAGTACTGCAAATGTACCAGCTAGAACACATACTATGTTATTACAGTTGTCATGATTGTTGGTTTCAGAACTGATAGCATTGTGCAACAAATGTTGACAACAGGACTTATTGAAAGTTGAGGTTGCTTGTGTATATGCAAACAGGTAGTGCATGATTTAATGTTGAGAATGATGGATCAAGGTTTATAAAATTTGGTTTGAATACTTAGTTAGGAATGCACTGACAATTTCTCTGTCACATGTACATGAACAGGTTGTGAAGCTGTAGCCTTCACCTTGACTGAATGAAATTGACCTTAAAACTGTCTTGAACAATTGATGTATGAAATTTAGAAATGAAGTTTCAAGAAATATGGTTGAAAACTTAAGAAATAATTGCTTTCATTGACATTGATACAATCTTGTGTGCTATCCCTCTCATATATCACACAAGATTTAATATCAAATGTTGGACACAGTAAAATCGAGCGAAGTTAACAAATATCAAGTTACATATTATAACTTTTATTTTATTTTATTGATATTGATCATAAGCATTGTTAAAAGTACAATGTATACCAGGGATCTTACATTTCTTTTACTACTTAACATTTGCGTTGACTTTTAATTCATTGGACAAAAACTAAAAGGAAGCCATGACCAGTATTTCTATCTTTAAAAACATACTTTTAATTTTTTTTCCAATTTGCTCCCACCACCCATAGTGTTATATTGATCAAAACAAACGTTGTTTCCAACATTTGTGCCCTTAGTCAGTAGTGGGTGTTCAATCACATTCATCAGGGTTTCAGCATCAAGTAGGGGCTGTTCAATCACATTCATCAGGCTTTCAGCATCAATATTCACAGATTCAATCTGTTCCAAGTAAAGATCACTGACTTCTCCATTAAGGAAAAGTTTGCGAGGAAAGCATTTGAACTACATTTGAACTATTCGCTGATGGAAGGATCTGTGGACTCGGCTTTCATGTGTCTGAGAGAAAATGATTTAGTCAGAGGTTCCTCCTCTATAAAGTAACTGACAGATTTCAAAATGTCATGTCACTGTTGGTATAGTTCTTGCAGCCTTTTGAAAAAGTTCATGAAGTCCTCAAAGGTATGAGAGAGTTGGTACAGTTCCTATTTCTCATCCTCCTTTCTCCCATCAATAACCATCCCTGTCTGTTGTAATATTGATTGCTTTCCCCCCCTAAAATAGAACATAGTTACCATATAATTTCTGCACCAGCAATAATGTTTAGAGATGATATTCAAACAAATAGGAGGCATAGCAATATGAGCTTGTATAGTGAGAAATAAGGCATTAAAGCTGAGGAGTTCATTAAAATGTTTCAAAAACATTTCAATAAGTCAATCTCTTTGGTAGCAGAACTAAATATAAACAAAATGTACATTAAATTCAACTTATAACAGCACATCATATGGGGGCTTAAGACATCTAATTCCTTAGGTGGTAAAACATGTGTACATAAAAAGGTACCAGTAAAAACAAAACAAAATTAGTTTAAACACACGCACTTAGATATTCACGGTTTTCATTAATACAAAAGATGAAGCAGAACATCACTCTCCCCTGGTTGTTTCCATAAAGAAGAAATTAACCAGGAAACATGGAGATGTCCATTGCACTCCTTTATTTTGCTTACAATGTGCAAATGTGCCTACTATGTGCTAATAAGCTTTCCATGTTATGGTTTTGTTTTTTATGTGCTGTATGCAAATGTTCTAAATGTGCTTAAATTACCATGTGCTGATGTGCTTACCGTGTTCAATGTGCCTATTAAGTGCTTTCCAAGTGATAAACTCTTTTTCTGAGCTTACAGTATACTACATGTACATACATGTTTTTATTTTATTTTTCCATGTTGTAATATTTTGGTCTCTGTTATTATACTCATGTTTTGTCTTTGTAGCTTATGTTGTATGTTTTGCAAAATGGACGTAAAATATATATTTTTGTATCTTGTACGTGCTCAAGGATTTTATCTGTAGTTTTTGGGACTATATATAGAAAAACTTTACCCCAGTATGAGGAATTGTTTTACACATTTATCATAAAACAAGTTATGTTCAGATTTCAGACAGAAGATACTCTAAAATTGTACAACTCAGAAAAGGTTGAAAAATATTTATAGTTCATTTTTTTCTGCTTAGAAATATTTAATCTCTAAATTACAAATGATAACTGTTTTAACAGGTCTAGTTTCCGAATTGGAAACCAAACCCTGTCTGACCTATAAATGATCATTATATAAGGCCAATTAAAAGTTTAAAACAAATATTGAGTTTATGCTAACCCCACAGATACTGGACACACTAATAGTAATATGATGTGTATAAACTATGATATATTATACACACTATACTTATTGGTGTGTTCGACACCAGTGTGGTTAACCAGACTTATCTCAGATTTGTGTTCTACAATACCCTTAAGTTNACAAAGCCACACAAGTCGTTCCAACTTTGCAAGCTCTCATAAATGATGCAAACACTGATTTAAATGTCAGCTGTTGGCATACTATTACAACTCTTTTGTGAAGTTTTATCATTTTGTACCAAATCGATAAAACAAACAACTAATCTATACATACCTGTCGTCTGAAAGAGATCTGTGTATATGTTGGATTGTTAATCGGTATAACGTAAAACATGTGTACATATGTCCAATTAAAACAAAATGCACATGTACTTGTCATATGCATATAAGATATAAGCTGTGCAAATGTACTTTTTAAAAATGTACATGCTTAAGTCATATACAAATATGAGAAACGAGAAATTGCCTTGTGCAAATATGTCCGTCTCTTACCTTGTACAGCTCTGTTTAAATTCGACATAAAAGGGTACACATACACTTGTGTGATATGTGGTCAGTTTCGAATGCTGCGAGACAGAGACATATATTAGCTGTATGTTGTTGATACTAAAGCCAGGTAAACATTATTTGGACTTCGTTACAAAAGTCATATATGCTTGTATGTTTATGTGTGCTGTGATCCATATCAGTATAGCATATTTAAGCATGAACTTTTCACTTTTTACAGTAATAATCTATGTATAGACCTTTCTTTACAATTCATATATGTTGACATGTTTGATTGGTTGATTATTCATCATAGACCAGGTATAGTAAATATTGATTTGTTTATTTATCATAAGGCCAGACAAAAACAATGTGTTTGAATAGGAGAGTGATCTTACTTTAACAGGGCTTCTTTGAAAATTGCCTTAAAAATGTAGGGTATTATAGGCACAAACAATTAAGGTAAGTAGGGTTACTGGAAACACCACATATTTTTTGTTTGGCCTAACATGTTGACTCCTTTATTGCTATCACACTTTTGTAATGCAGGTCTGGTGTCAGAGTGGAGAGCAGCCATGGTTTTGAGACCTATCCGGTATCTACATATGGTTACAAGGAAATACCCACACATTGTGATATTTTCTTCTGGTAAAATTAAAAAAATAATTTCAAATATCTCAAATGTAATCAAAATAATGCCTAAACAATTTTTCAAAATAGATAAATAAGTCATGATTCATTCATATCATTGGTTATATATTGGTAAGTATATGAAGCCGCCAATTTGAAAATAAATAAATGAAAGTAATTTGAAATGTCAAGATAAACTAAATCATTTAATTTAAATATATATATAAGTCAGAAGTTTGTCTATCATAAACAAATCTTTTTAACAGCTTTTTGTAAAATACAGATACACTTACCAGTAATAGTAGCTAAAGCAACACAACCTAGTTAATGTGTCAATGGTGTATATATATTACAACAATCTCATGATCAGTCGGAAATAACATACACACATGTATGTGTTTGTTGACAAGGCTGGCGTAGCGATATGACCCATATGTAAAAAGTCACTCATTAATATTCAAAAATGACTTTTTTTACAAAGAGCTAGGCGGGTTGCTATGCCTATTTCCCCAAAGCTATGATCCGCTATAGTGCGCGCTTCCAACCGTGCACTGTTATGACACGTCCTCAGGTATTTCTATACAGGTAGCACGATCGGAATCCCGTGTCTAAGAATAGATTATTGTAAACAGACGAATTCAAGGCTATGGCTACTAATACATGCGTATTTCGCGTTATGCTGTATAAAACACAAGATCGTACATTCATTACCAACAAGTTTGAAAGGATTAAGTTTTCATTACTACTGCTACGTCATGCTGTTACTTGTTTTTTTTTTAAAAACACACATATTGATTTTGTTCTTTCTTTAACTCGGAATGATAAAATTACATACAGTTTTCGAATAGCTTGTCTTACACGTGTATTGCGCTCCTAACTTTTTTGCTGCAGTCTTCCTGCATTTCAAACAAATGAGACTGGCCTCGACGATGAATTTTCCCGCATGTTCGGTAAGATCTTTTCGATAATAACACTTCATTTTTTTCGCTTTGTAACAATGCCATATATTTTGTATTTCGGCATCGTTTGTTTGCGTTAAGATAATAAATAAAAATACTAGAGCCAATATGACTGTAAAACAATTCAAAAATATCATTTAAAATGATGTCTCAACTACAAAGCGTAGCTGTACTGTACACGCATACAGAGATTTGTTGAAATGATTCAATAGAAGATAAATCAATAGATATGTTATTAAAATATCAATACAATGTTCTATTGATTTGAAAAATATTTATCACTTAATTAAGGAAAATTATCACATGCCTAAATATTAAACAAAAGTAAAACAAACAAAAAAGTGAATCTGAATGTGGATTCGAACCTACACTGTTCACATTTTCTGGTCACAAGCTAACTGCATTACACATTAGGCTACATCGGACAAAGACAAAAAGGGAAATACAAACTGCTTTAACCCAAGAAACATCTGTCGCAGTTTTAAAAACTTGATCAACCCAGTTTTTCATTATTTTGAGCACTTTCCCAAAGGAGGACCACTTTTTCCGTCATACGATTTGTTTTTGCATATTACATCACGGAATCAAAATGTTTATTCAAAAGTTGGTCCTCGGATGGGAAAGTATTGAAAGTATTTTTTAAGGTTGAGAAACCCCTTCAATTTCATAGATAACAGTCTGCGTGTTTATACAATGATCTGAGAGTGGAATAACACAGCGTATTGTGGTAGAAGAAACAGATCACACGACTCGTGGTTGTTGAGTATGGTATTTATTTCACTCTCGTTAGTTAATTTTCAAAAGTTACAGAAAGACACTCGCTAAAGCTCGTGTCTTTTGTAACTTTTGAAAATTAACTAACTCGAGTGAAATAAATACCATATTCAACAACCACTCGTTGTGTAACCTCTATATATGCTATACATGACACTACTATATGCTACATATATAGTTTCATAATTGAATAAGAATTTGATCAATATAAACCAAATTATAAAAAAAACATTTGAACTTGTACTTGGTGGGATGTTCTGCTGATTTTCATTCGTTTTGCATGAACAGAGTTTTGTATTTGGTACCATCCAATTGATTTTGGATGCTGGGTTCGAGTCCCAGAGGGCTCACAACTAGCAGTTGACATGCATAAGGTGAAAATCAGCACAATTTAATATTTTAACAAACTTATCAATCTTCAGACAAGCATGTATACCTTGCCCTTTTCAATAAGTGTAAACTTTTTCTCCTTAATGTTGATCATATAACCATTAAAGCATTCATTGCTATATTATGATATATTTTCATGTATGCATGTTTAATCAATTTGATTTTAATAGTTTTCATTAATTAGTCATGAACATTCACTGTATCATTTCGCTTCAATCTTAAATGAATATAACACCATCATTACAATCAATATTTTCTCTTTGTGTTTTTACTAACATGACATCATGCACTGCTATGATTACGGCTATTTAACTTTACGTTTTCAGGATTGTGAAATTTTACATTATTCTTTGCAGAGAACATCAAGAAAAACATGAAGCACATTGATGCTGCTCCTGCAGATAAAGAGGATATTTATTATCCTATTCCTATTCATCAGACTATTTCTGGTCAGGACCATGACTATGTGACAGAGCCTCTTCGATTAAATTTAATTATTGTTGCAAGTGTTAATTACCAAAAGTGACATCATGTATACAATAACCATGTGATATGATGGCGGACAAGTGCCGGACAAAATGAGTTCATTTTTCATATCTTTGTGTACCATGGAACACCTTTCAACACAGTGATAAGAACTAGGCAGAGTATTGCAAGGCAATCCATAGTCCCTCACCAGTAACTGAGTATACGAAAAACCATAGTACAGAGGGACAGGGATCCTTAAAATCCAGTTCCATTGAGATGTCACTACATTTGCATCTTCAGACATTCCTATGCTGTATCAGACCTCACGTGTCCTACACTTTAGTGCACCAGTACATCGCATGACTCAACACTTAATCTTATCACTCCTATCATATGCCTGCGGAACACATGTATTTGAACAACCGTTTATATCATGTCACATGTACGTTACCCTTATTCACATCCCATTTATCGCATATATGTGTCCCTTATAATCAACTTTCAGAATAACTTTATGCTAAAAAGTAAATTTATGATAACAGGAAATTGATATGGAAATTCCCTTACTGTATCCCAAATAATTCAATTGTATTTAAACCAGCCCATTAATCAAAATTTTGAGCGGAAACATATTTATTTAGATAGATACTAGATATATAACCGAAAAAGACCAAATGTAAAGCTATTATTAAATAGGGTTTAAGTCCGTGACAGTTCGGTTCGTATATAGCAATAGAAATTACCTGTTTTAATAATAACAGATAAAACCAGTTCATATGCATTATGTGTTTGTATGAAATAGTTATATATTTAAATGAGTTGCTAAATATAAAGATTCAAATACATCTTTGGTATTCTTTAAACCATCAATTCAAATTGTGGAGACGATTACTCTAAATATTATTTTGATTTATATACATCAGGTTTCCTCAATGAGTGTTGTTATATTCTTGGTACGTTCCTGTTTATACTAAGTGCCATACACAAATGGTTAAGGTCATTAAAATAACCAGTTGTACGTTTGCAATAAATATATATTTATATACGTTAAGAATGAACAGTAAAAGCTATTTTCCGTTCATTATTGCAAAAATGTTAATAAAATTATCGATACGATTATTTAAATATTATCTATAAAGAAATTGAAACAAATAACACTCGAGAGTTGAGCCCGTGTATAACAGTCAATGTATGTTTAAACATGTTCTTACTCTCCAATGTTCACTGCAAACTGGTATTGGTCAAAAGTCACTTTAGTACAAATCTCCATTCTAATATGTTGTGCACTGTATTGAAATCAAATCGGTACAGCATTCGACAATCGGGAAATAAAAGACCTAAAGCAAGAAACACAACTAAAATAAGGAAGTCACAACGTTGGCATGTACACATAAACAAATGTACTCTCACTTGTATAAAAAAAAAAGCTAATGTCTATGTAATGATGTAAACATTTTATTTTTGTTTAAATCAATCATTTCATTACTTGGTTCTAATACTGTAAAATTGTTCGTTTTGTCGCGTTCAACGTTATGCTGTAAACTCACTCAGATATTTCATTTTTACTTCATATTGTGTTATTGCTTGATCTGAATAAACAGTTGAGTACTTCCGCAATGCCTTGACTATCGCTCTGAAGCTTATCTCCGACATATAAATTAAGTTATTTGAAATGAGTATTTCATTCATTTAATGATTAAATCTATATTAAATACTCTAACAATTCCCTCAGAGGTAAGATTTACGTACAACTTAAAAATGTTATTTGGAAACTGGTGTTTTAACAAATATGTGTTTCTTTATAGTCTTTAAAAATAGTAGTTTCTACTCTTGCTTAACGCTCAGCAATTTAGGAGTGGTACGATTTGTTTGCCCGTTGTCAGTATAATGTGACTGGGTGGGGTGTCCTGCTGGGTGTCTTCGGCAGTATGTTTCAGTGAGGTAGCACTATAAAGTCGGCATCAGTTCCGCGCTATCACAAGGAGACAAACATGAACATATCGCAGACTCCCAAAACACACATGCATACATCTTGCACACAGGAGAGGTCTTCCTAAATGACCATAGCTGTTGATAGGACGTTAAACGATACTAAACCAAACCAAACCAAACTTTATAGTCTACACAAGAGTCGTTCTGATATCTAACCTTATTATCCTATTTATTAAAAGGCGACATAAAACTGGATTACTCCCCAGCTGCATTTGTGTGCTTTTGTCACCTAGAAATAACCTGTTTAAATTTTACTAATGCATGGTAGCATTAAATATCATGTTTATAAGTTCAAAACATCATGTAAGGAGTTACCACTCGGTCTGTTTCCCGACCCCAACCCTGCGATAATATTACGTTAACAAAACATATTTTTAACTTTTACGAATGAAGATAGGGAAAACCGGATATTTTGATTGGTTGATTCGTTAACAAAACTAATAACTTAGAAATATATCATATATATTTAGAACTAGAGCGAATTTAAAACATGCTCATGGCTGTATTTTATTCAGTGGTTTATAACTTGAACACACGGTCACACCATAGCAAGTGCTGTTATTTAACACAGCAGACGAGGCCCTTACAGTGGTGGGGACAATAATATGATTACTATGTTAAGTAACGCTGCAATAATCTCTCAAGCCATGATCAGTATTTCATGTTTTATTGCCCTGTTCCCCTGTTCTCATCAACAGGGATGTCCACTTAAGGATATTGCCAGCACTCCCCTCCTCTTGTCTGTTGACATCATATTCTGCGGGAAGTAAGCGTTTTGTCAATTAACAATGTTATAGTCATTAATTTGTCTGATATGAACGGGTCTGGGAACCTACAAGGAGACCATAATATCTCGATGACGAGGATTCTACAAAATACATTTATAAAACTAAGGCAAACTTTGTAGAAGACAATTAGTAAGATGTGGTTAGGCTATGTGAGAAAGTTAGAATAAACGTTTGTAATTGTATCTTCCTTCCTCTATGTTTTAACTATTACGCAATTATTATTTTTTTCTACAGGCAAAATTATTAAGTTACTAACTCTTCCAAATATAATACACATAAGCTACTGAATGTAAATAAGCAGCACTAAGCAAATCAAGTGAATATGCTATACTTCGTGTCTATACCCTGTGTCTATATCTAGCTGTGTGGTTAGCACCGAGTTACGGAATGAGAAGCCAGTATAAAAATGCAACACTTTTAAAAAATACTCTCAATTACTTTCAAAGTTTATTTTCATGTAATATCGTTTAAATGGGTAAGATCAAAACAGGGTTACGGATCTATCGATTGTATATATCACGTGATATTCGTATCCCCAACACGTTTGGTATGAAAGGAATGTTGTACAACACGTGAAACAGGTATAATAGTTATGTAAAGTCACCAGATAGCTAAACAACGATCTACATCGTACCCCTGGACAATCGAGAACGATCAACAACGTACCACTGGACAATCGACAACGCTCTACAACGTACCCCTGGACAATCGACAACGATCTACAACGTACCCCTGAACAGTCGACAACGATCTACAACGTACCCCTGGACAATCGACAACGATCTACAACGTACCCCTGGACAATCGACAACGATCTACAACGTACCCCTGGACAATCGACAACGATCTACAACGTACCCCTGGACAATCGACAACGATCTACAACGTACCCCTGGACAATCGACAACGATCTACAACGTACCCCTGGACAATCGACAACGATCTACAACGTACCCCTGGACAATCGACAACGATCTACAACGTACCCCTGGACAATCGACAACGATCTACAACGTACCCCTGGACAATCGACAACGATCTACAACGTACCCCTGGACAATCGACAACGATCTACAACGTACCCCTGGACAATCGACAACGATCTACAACGTACCCCTGGACAATAGACAATGATCTACAACGTACCCCTGGACAATCGACAACGATCTACAACGAACCCCTGGACAATAGACAATGATCTACAACGTCCCCCTGGACAATCGACAACGATCTACAACGTACGCCCGGACAATCGACAACGATCTACAACGTACCCCCGGACAATCGAGAACCATCTACAACGTACCCCTGGACAATAGACAACGATCTACAACGTACCCTTGGACAATCGACAACGATATACAACGTCCCCCTGGACAATCGACAACGATCTACAACGTACGCCCGGACAATCGACAACGATCTACAACGTACCCCCGGACAATAGACAACGATCTACAACGTACCCTTGGACAATCGACAACGATCTACAACGTACCCCCGGACAATCGACAACGATCTACAACGAACCCCTGGACAATAGACAATGATCTACAACGTAACCCTGGACAATCGACAACGATCAACAACGTACTCCTGGACAATCGACAACGATCTACAACGTACCCCTGGACAATAGACAACGATCTACAACGTACCCCTGGACAATAGACAATGATCTACAACGTACCCTTGGACAATCGACAACGATATACAACGTACCCCTGGACAATCGACAACGATCTACAACGTACCCCTGGACAGTCGACAACGAGAATCACCAAAATTCTTTAAAACAGATTTTCAAACTTACGTAAAACTGTTAAAACAAGGACTCTGTCTAATGATGCTTCGCGCACACAGGATCAAACTCTGAAATACCTTCTTGTACTCTTATCACATTTATTTAAAAAGAACTCGTACAGCTTCGGCTTTACTTCTTATTTCAGCTAATCCCTCTGAGAGTAATTTGATTAATTTTAATTGAAACTGGATCGCATAATCTTTTTTCTAGAATTTGACAAAATTACCTGTCTCAGTACAGCATACCACAATTACTCAGTTTATGCAAAAACAAATACGTCATACCTTACTTACACAGCATTTTCTATTTAAATTGTTAATTATAAGATTGTTAATATTAATACATTTTACCATCTTAACTCGGCAATATCCACTTAAAAATACATCATACGGTACTAACTCAGTAGATGTCGTTAGTACTACTGAGTTAGTACCATATGGTGTATTTACAGTATTACTTTGTAATAACACAGTTTTTCCGTAAAAATACACCATACGATTGTATGTCAGCTACTAATTGTACATCATGTAAGACTGTAATGTACTACCGGATAGATAATGGATAGGATATCACGTTTTTAGAGTTCATATGTTAACTTCAAATTGGTATCCTTCAACCCCGTCTCCAGCATGGCGTCAAACATTTCATTTTGAGCGACAGTGAACCAGTTTTTCCAGTCTCCTACGGTACCTGTGAACAAGAGAGGAGATATCGTAACAAAGCACGTTAAAACGGTTTACTGAGACGAAAAGACACATTTAAAATCACGAGGAACTATATATCCAAAAGAGACAACCTTCAACACTGGTTTGAACAGTGTATCCAATTTGTTAGATAAATTTACTTTACATGGTATCAGAGGAGGGTTACCTTTCCTGAATATGAAGTTGGTTCCGTCCTTTGAAACTTTGCTGAGTATATCCACACCTTTCTTGCCTGATGTTGTTGCGTCCGCAAGGTTTTTGAACGAACAATTGTCAGCGATTTCCTCCATAAGTTTGGGGCTTATTTCTTTATTAAAAAAAGCTGCCATACGCTTAATTTCTACAACTGGATTCTGAAAAATAAATAGCATTGCTTCTTAAAGCAAAATGTTTAAGTTCAATATAAAACGTGATAATATGTATACATTAGGTAATGGGAAAGTTGTAGTTATTGAGCATTAACTCTAAAGCATGATACCTTTTTCAAATCTTCGTAAAACACAGTATGGATATTTGTTGCAGTTTTTGCCTGTTTTGACATCGCCCACTCTCGTTCATAGCCGATATAACCCCCATAGAAATCTGGAACATGAAAAGTAGAGGAATCAGTGACAAAGTATCTAATACACATGTACATTACACAAACCGCTTATATCTATGTATATGGCGACAAACATTTTTTAAATAATTGTTCAGAAGACATGTCACGAGTCTTGATTTATAACGATTTATACGTAATCTTTTACTTTTTTCATATCCCCAATTGATCGGGAGACAAAATTGACTATATTTCAAGTTAATTCATTATCAATTAAAACCCCGCAGATTATAATATTTACTGATTTTTTGTCTGACGTCACTCACAATACTTTCTTTCTGTTGTTGTTAAATATGCATCCCTACAAACATCATCAGACAAACAAACAAAAAATAAAAAAATGTTGCTCTTACCAGACATAAACATGCATTGTTGTTATCAATGAACTTAAATATACATTGTAGACTAAAATATACATTGTTCCTATCATTAGACTTAAACATACATTGTAGACTAAAATATACATTGTTTTTATCATTAGACTTAAACATACATTGTAGACTAAAATATACATTGTTGCTATCATTAGACTTAAACATACATTGAAGACTAAAATATACATTGTTGCTATCATTAGAATTAAACATACATTGTTGCCATAATTCGAAAAAAATACGTTGTTGCTGTTCTCAGATTAAAACATGTAGGACATACTATGCTTGTTTGCACACATGTCTTCGATAAAGTTGTTCCATGTCCCGGGG
Organism: Mizuhopecten yessoensis; assembly: GCF_002113885.1. Lineage (NCBI taxonomy): Eukaryota > Metazoa > Mollusca > Bivalvia > Pectinida > Pectinidae > Mizuhopecten > Mizuhopecten yessoensis. Next base: position 645,939 of record NW_018405900.1, read on the forward strand.
AAGTCTTCCTCTGTACAGGCCGTTAATGGGTCATTCTGGCAGTGGTTGTAAAAGGACACCATCACATCTTTAGGGTTCCTTATAACATGGATGATTTTGTATCCATTATCTACATGCTTCTTGGGGAGATGACGAAATGTAAGATGCGTGTTGAGGAAACGCGGAGAGGGTTGCTCATTCATTTGTTCAATATCGGCAGACTCCATCATGGTGTGTATCTTATGACCACTGGTGTACTGTGCCCCTCCTTGTAGAATCATCGTCACAATCTCGTGTACCCAGTGTGTTCCTGTAACAAATCATCGCCTTATTCTTTTTATTTTTATTGATTTCAAATATAAATATTTAGGAGAAAAATATTTCTGATTGTTGAAATGCTTCAGATGGCATTATATACCAGGTTTAAATTGTTTGAATTTTAACTGCTATCAAATGATGATCGTAATATCTAAATCTGAATTTCAGTAATATGTATTTTTTATGATTTCTTTAATCAAGCTATCGAAACAAACACGTCTTCTACAATTGATTGATAAAACTTATTTTCTACTGTGGTTTTTGTTAGCAATTTCAGATGAAGGAAGTTCTGATAAAATATATGAACAGATGATATATATTTGATGATAACGAATAGTTAGAGTTGAAAGCAGGCACAAAGTAACCCGAATAACCCCAACCCCCTACATTTTAGTATTATAAGAAAGGTGACTATTTGAACATATCACAAATTCAAAATAAGCTATAATTATCATGTATTTTAAAAAAATTATTTGTTAACTATTTGATGTTACTTTTTATGAGCTATTTGATGTGAACTCTTAACTGGACTTTGATTGTAATAAATTCTGATAGTCTCCTAACTTCGGAGGTTATATATCACAGATGATTCGGTATACAAGAGCTTGCTCCCAATAGCATGACTTCTGTGATTGATGTCGACTGCTGACGGACAGACACACAACACAGAGCTTCTAATAGCATGACTTCTGTGATAGATGTCGACTGCTGATGGACAAACACACAACACAGAGCTTACAATAGCATGCCTTCTGTGATAGATGTCGACTGCTGACAGACAAACACACAACACAGAGCTTCCAATAGCATGACTTCTGTGATAGATGACGACTACTGACGGACAACACACAACTCAGAGCTTCCAAGGATGCCGGTGGATGAGGACTATAGATAATTATTATGGTCGTCATCAACAGAGAAATAAGTATTTTTTATATGATATAAAGGTCGATGTTTTTTTATAATGTCCATTAATGAGCCTTGTGGTTTTGTTGTCACTAACCGAGCTCTCCATGTGAGGACGTGGCATTCTTGGAGGTGACCTAGATTTACATGGCGGGAGTCGTCGATGAAGCAGTAGACGCTTCCCTTCCGAAACACATGGTCTTATTCTCCTTGTACTTTTTCAAGGGTCTCAAAATCAATCTTGCATTTGTTCTATACAAATTAAATATATCATATATCTAAAACAAATGTTTCATATGAGTTCTTTGTTTGTAACTTTGGGCTCATTCTTTGTTTAGGGGATAGTACGTTGTTTTGAGTGGTAATACTGGCGATTAGAACATGAAATTTGGTTTGAACTCGAGACCGATAGGTAGAGAGTTTAAACCAAATGTCATTCTAACACACCTTAACAAAGATACTACGCTAATATGTTTAGAAACATTGTATTTCCTTGTACAAAATACGTAATAAAATACTTTGTGACCTGAACTGGCGACGTGTCATTCTGCAGCGGACTGACCAATCGGAAAGAAGCTTTCAAAAGTCGGTCATTTGGCCCCGCCCATACTGGCGAGCGCTCGATCTGTATGTTGAAGAGGCGGAATATTTGGATTGCTCGTGAAAGACCTGTTACCAATGTTTATACGACACATTTGGATTAATATTGACCAAGTTCTTACATATCCATGTCAGTATGCATACCAATCTGTGCTTATCGACAAAATCGATGATTATTTGTATAGATTTGTGAAGAGTTTTGTGTCAATTTATATGACACATTTGAAATGTTTCATTTGATTTCGGATCTGACTAGATGCCTTCACACGGATGGAACGAACGTTTCAGTTATAATTGGAGGTAAGAGGCGAGCTTGACGCCATATTGTTTTGGTTAGAAACGGGGTGTGGCTTAAGTGCGATGGGGGGAGTTTAACACGATTGATCATGATTCTATCGCATATTAGAACATGGTCCGTATCCAATCAAAACACGCGTTGCAAACGAATCGTGTTAGAATATATATTTGATGTAAGTTTTTGTTTGCAATTTGATGTAATATCGTTGTTACTTATTTTAAGTATTTTTTTGTAAGGTATTTGCTGTAAGCTAATTAATGTGATTTCTTTGTTATTGCAGTTTATTTAATTACTTACATGTGTTATAGCCTTTTTAATATTCACCATTTTGCCAACATTACTTACATTTGGTATCACAGTTAAAAATAAGACACGTGACGGCTTCTTACCTGCTTTGGGAAATGTACAGAGTAATATATCTGATTCTTTTGAGTCGAAATTCCTTATTGCCTCCATGTGTTTTTCAGGATCAGGAAATAGCGGTCGGAATTTCGGAAGCATACAGCCATCGTAAGTGGGCGGTTTTTTGCTCCACATATTGTTTAAGTATTGTTTTATTTCCTCAAGATCAAGCGCAGAGGGATTCATCTTATTTCCTATTTATCTGTAATGACAGAAACATCTCAATTTATATTGCATGAAAATATTAGAAAATAATTGAATGAACATGTGAAGATGTACTGATTAAATAGGGATTCTTAGCTTAGTGCAGCTTACTTAATGCTGACAGCGCAACTTTCAATTAAAATTTAACACACAAACAAACAAAATCTTGTATGAAGATCTTCTCCAGGGACAATCTTTTACGGCTGTCGTATCTAAGGAAGCGCTGACAATTTAGAAAGTATTGCGTTTTTTATACCCAGCGAGACATACTCGTTACCAAGCAAGGACAAACTAAAATGTCGGCACCTCCTTAGAAATAATAGCCGGAATAGATAGTCATTGGGGAGATACATGATCAAAACCAGAATCTCAATTGAAAGCTTTTTAACTTTCACTGACAGCATTGACCACGGACGATTCTTTATCTAATGCAGCTTATTTCGACCGTAATAAACCACAACATGCAAAGGTTTTACCTAGTGCAGCATATTTAGAATGTGAAATCAACAACACACAAGTGTCAATACAGCCACAGCCATTCCGGGTTGATCGTAGCCGGAAAATAGCCGGGAAAAGGAAATCATTATCATCCTCCCATCTCATAAACAAAAACAGTGTGTTCTCTTCAAAATCTGAAATCGCAGCCGAAATCAGTTCTAAATCCCCCTAATAGATTCCTGCCAGTCTGAATTTTAAAACTGCCAACATGGAAAGCCTTCAGTATCATCATCATTGCACTTTTTCTATTTATTCTTTTAATCCTTTTACTCATTGTATACCAGGTCTTTCATTACTTGTTGACATTGCCGTGCCTTTTAACAAGTTAATCTCTTTTATAACTCTGTAGTAGTAGTTTTCTCTCAAGGTTTATTTGAAATATATATACAACTGAGCAATTGTCAACCCTTCTATTTGAGATGTGGTTGTGTTTGTATATTGTGTAGCTTATCAGAGGCAATGGAAGGTTAAATTCTTTGTACTTCCTATCACAACGTGATACATATTTCTTAACTGAACATTGCAATGGTTTTTTCGTAGAATTTCATCGATCACATTCCACAATGAGTGTACGAATGAGTTTTCTTACCATGAATCAATATTCAACTTCTTGCCCAGACTTTCTGAAATCAGAAACAGTAGTAGTACAGAAGTACTGCTTCTGGCGCAGGGTCATTGAGTGCAGTCTCCTATATAATACTATAGTACCCCCGGCACCCCTGGTACGGCACGATTTCTCACCCTGACACGATTTTCTCACCTGGGTGAGAAATCGTGCTAAAATTGCTGAGTTCGCAACACGGTTTCTCACCTCTGCACGATTTCTTATCCGGGTGAGAAATCGTGTTAGGAGTAGGCATATTGCCCGATGCCATGAGTACGTACACTGATTTTGATTTTGGGAGATTTTGGTATATTTAGCTTGTTTATTTAGAAACTTGTTCGAACTTCAATTTTTGCCATACCATCAACTTTTCCCTTTAAAATGCTACGTATCCTGAACGACCCAGTTGATTTGGACTGAATTTGGCCTTGAGCATTTAGGCCAAGGGGACTTAATTTTGTATAAACGGTGGATGTAGCCCCTTTGGATGTAGAGAGGCGGGGCTAAAAAGGGAAATTGATGTTTAAATCTTTGAAATCCTTCTCCTTATGTACCATGTGAGGGATTTTATCCGAATTTGGCCTGAAGTATCCTTGGGCAAAGGGGTCTTAAGTATGTATAAATGATGGGTGTGGCCCCTTTAGGTGCAGAGTTGTGGGGCTCAATAGGGGAATTTGAGGTTAAATTCTTTAAAATACTTCTTCTTCTGTACCATTGGAGGGATGTTTTTGTAATAATAATAATTTCCCATTGTTGCTTTGATATCCAGGTGAGGGATTCACGCTCTCTGGACCTCTTTTTATTTTATCTCAACACCTTTGACTTACAATGGTATACAAAGATATGTAACATGCACAGATTTAATGTATAAGCATGCGTGGATGTACAGAGGGATACAAGTATCATAGTAATGTTCTGACTTATGGACCACAATAAAAGTTGTTTAATTGAATATTTTAAGCATGTTCTTGAAGATGGCTGCTGCAGATTGGCCTCTGCTTAGTCGAAATTTATGCATTGTCCAACATCCCTATGTAAAAGTGTGCATTGTCACTACAAACACTACTGCGATCTGCGTTGATTTTTTTATTTGACAAAATGTCCGAGTTAGGTCGGGTTCTGATAAGTCGACATTTAGATATTGATCGATGTTATAGATTTGGCATGTAGATTATTATGTAGAGTTGTCAACGGTGAGCCCGTTAACCGGTCACTCGGGCGAAAGACCAAGAACCGGTTACCAAAATCCCTAACCGAAAAAATGGACATTTACTTACCCCTTTTGGGAGCCCCATGTTTCCCTGGCTTGACCTACAAACTATCTGCGTTTGTATAGATGCGACCCCTCATTTTTAACATCATCTGTAAATTGTGTTTCTTGTAAAAAGAAATATGTGAAATTTCTGATGTTTCGACCATTCGTATATTCGGAACCTTTCCCTTTTGTTCCTTAAGCCCTGTGCGTTAAGGGAAATAACATGCAGACTACAATTCATATCTAAATAAAAACAAAACGATATTTTTTATTCTTATTTTTTTTATTTATATTCGTTTCCTTGGGAGGGTGGTGTTCGAGATTTCGAACAGCTGCGATCCCTATCACGCCCAGATGTTATAATTAGAAATATCTCCATAAACTGAGCTACTCCTATGCCCCCGACTCGTTGACATCTCGTTCTGCCCACTCCTCACAGTGTCGTAATTTCCGTACTGCTCCTTTCCAAGTTCCCCAACCTTTCAACTGTCGTCCTGTTTTTCCGGTACTGGAATATCGGTGGAACAGCTCTCCTCGGTGCCTTGACATTCAAATTGCTTGTGACCCTCCTGCCCACAAAATTTACAAAGCCAACCTTTCTGACATTTCAAAGCTACGTGGCCCTCTCCTTTACATTTGACACAGTGTGTGTCAAGCTACAACGGGATTGAACCTACAGTTTCCTGTTTAGGTTGACCGTAATACCAGATATTGACGTAGTACTTCCCCATCTTCGAAACTTTTGGTAAATGGTTTTGAAGTTCTTCGATAATTAAGACACGGATGCCATTGTCGCAGTTTGTCAGATATTTTTTTTATCCTCAACTTTTCCCTATAAATATAAGTACAATAAATCCCTGCTCAGACAAAGATTTAATCAGCCCATCATCTGCGGATAACGGGATTATTTCCCCTTTGATACCATTACATATTACATCCTGAGCAATTTATTCAACGTTAGAGGGTGTGACAGAACCATAGACGTGCTTCTCACTAAGAAATACTGGTTTCGCCTTACCGCTGTTCTCAGACATTGCCTTTCTAATCAATTTAAATCATTTGTTTTCAATAATTTCAGTCTAGATATGAACAGATTACCTAAACTGTTGAGACCGTTCACGAAGAAAAAACAACTAACCTTCCGAATATTGCTTTTGGAGAGTTTTTACTGGAGCTAAGGTTAACGCACCTGTCCGTTGTCAGGTCACGTAACTTCTCCCGTAACAATTGTTTTTAGTCCAATCAAAACTAAAACCTTGTCTGTCCAGTCGGAAAGAACGCAGCGAGGTGTCCTTCCTTATATCCGTACTGGACATACTTATTTCACACATGCTTATCTGCTTAATAGGGGGCATCTACCTACATGCCACGCATTCGACTCCCCATTGACAATGGAACACATTTAAATAGAAGGTTCAGATTTTAAATATTTTAAACTGAATTTACATGTTTTACCGTCTGACATTTTAACTTTCTAAGCCTATCCTGCTGCTGATTCTACAATAATTACAAGGTTTTATATTATTTTAATTTTGATTCCTCAAACGGTTACCCCATACTATAATATTATTCTGGCCCAAAATGACCATGGCCACCTTTGCTGTATCCGTTATTTAACGGACCTATACGGGAGGTAACTGTCATGTGTTGATATTACATATAGGACGTTTATGTCCTGTATCACCACAGGACAAACCCTCCAATATAAAGATAACATTGGATATATATTTCCTAACATATAAAGTAAACATTGAACATATACTTCCCATATAATGTCAACGCAGGACATTAAACTGCTATATAAAGTCTACACAGGAAATAAACTTTCTATATAAAGTCAACACAAGACATATACAAATGTACCTTCTATATAAAGTCAACGCAGGACATAAACCTTCTATATAAAGTCAACACAGGACATATACCTTCTATATAAAGTCAACACAAGACATATACAAATGTACCTTCTATATAAAGTCAACACAGGACATAAACCTTCTATATAAAGTCAACACAGGACATATACCTTCTATATAAAGTCAACACAAGACATATATACAAATGTACCTTCTATATAAAGTCAACACAGGACATATACCTTCAAAATAAAGTCAACACGGGACATAACCCTTCAAAATAAAGTCAACATAGGACATATACCTTCCATATAAAGTCAACACATGACGTATACAAGAGTACCTTCTATATAAAGTCAACACAGGACATATACCTTCAAAATAAAGTCAACACAGGACATATACCTTTAAAATATAGTAAACACAGGACATATACCTTCCATATCAAGTCAACACAGGACATATACCTTCCACATAAAGTCAACACATGACATATACAAGTGTACCTTCTATATAAAGTCAACACAGGACACATATTTTCAAGTAAAGTCAACACGAGACATAACCCTTCAAAACGAAGTAAACACATGACATATACCTCCCGTATAAAGTAAACATAGGAAACATAGGACATATACCTCCCGTATAAAGTAAACATAGGACATATACCTCCCGTATAAAATAAACATAGGACATATACCTCCCCTATAAAGTAAACATAGGACATATACTCCCGTATAAAATAAACATAGGACATATACCTCCCCTATAAAGTAAACATAGGATAAAGTAAACACAGGACACATACCTCCCGTATAAAGTAAACATAGGATAAAGTAAACATAGAATAAAGTAAACATAGGATAAAGTAAACATAGGACATATACCTCCCATATAAAGTAAACATAGGATAAAGTAAACATAGGACATATACCTCCCCGATAAAATAAACATAGGACATATACCTCCCTTATAAAGTAAACATAGGATAAAGTAAACACAGGACACATACCTCCCGTATAAAGTAAACATAGGATAAAGTAAACATAGGATAAAGTAAACATAGGATAAAGTAAACATAGGACATATACCTCCCATATAAAGTAAACATAGGATAAAGTAAACATAGGACATATACCTCCCCTATAAAGTAAACATAGGATAAAGTAAACATAGGACATATACCTCCCCTATAAAGTAAACATAGGATAAAGTAAACATAGGACATATACCTCCCCTATAAAGTAAACATAGGATAAAGTAAACATAGGACATATACCTCCCCTATAAAGTAAACATAGGATAAAGTAAACATAGGACATATACCTCCCCTATAAAGTAAACATAGGATAAAGTAAACATAGGACATATACCTCCCCTATAAAGTAAACATAGGATAAAGTAAACATAGGACATATACCTCCCCTATAAAGTAAACATAGGATAAAGTAAACATAGGACATATACCTCCCCTATAAAGTAAACATAGGATAAAGTAAACATAGGACATATACCTCCCCTATAAAGTAAACATAGGATAAAGTAAACATAGGACATATACCTCCCCTATAAAGTAAACATAGGATAAAGTAAACATAGGACATATACCTCCCCTATAAAGTAAACATAGGATAAAGTAAACATAGGACATATACCTCCCCTATAAAGTAAACATAGGATAAAGTAAACATAGGACATATACCTCCCCTATAAAGTAAACATAGGATAAAGTAAACATAGGACATATACCTCCCCTATAAAGTAAACATAGGATAAAGTAAACATAGGACATATACCTCCCCTATAAAGTAAACATAGGATAAAGTAAACATAGGACATATACCTCCCCTATAAAGTAAACATAGGATAAAGTAAACATAGGACATATACCTCCCCTATAAAGTAAACATAGGATAAAGTAAACATAGGACATATACCTCCCCTATAAAGTAAACATAGGATAAAGTAAACATAGGACATATACCTCCCCTATAAAGTAAACATAGGATAAAGTAAACATAGGACATATACCTCCCCTATAAAGTAAACATAGGATAAAGTAAACATAGGACATATACCTCCCCTATAAAGTAAACATAGGATAAAGTAAACATAGGACATATACCTCCCCTATAAAGTAAACATAGGATAAAGTAAACATAGGACATATACCTCCCCTATAAAGTAAACATAGGATAAAGTAAACATAGGACATATACCTCCCCTATAAAGTAAACATAGGATAAAGTAAACATAGGACATATACCTCCCCTATAAAGTAAACATAGGATAAAGTAAACATAGGACATATACCTCCCCTATAAAGTAAACATAGGATAAAGTAAACATAGGACATATACCTCCCCTATAAAGTAAACATAGGATAAAGTAAACATAGGACATATACCTCCCATATAAAGTAAACATAGGATAAAGTAAACATAGGACATATACCTCCCATATAAAGTAAACATAGTATAAAATAAACATAGGACATATACCTCCCGTATAAAGTAAACATAGGACATATACCTCCCCTATAAAGTAAACATAGGACATATACTCCCATATAAAGTAAACATAGGATAAAGTAAACATAGGACATATACCTCCCGTATAAAATAAACATAGGACATATACCTCCCGTATAAAATAAACATAGGACATATACCTCCCCTATAAAGTAAACATAGGACATATACTCCCATATAAAGTAAACATAGGATAAAGTAAACATAGGACATATACCTCCCGTATAAAATAAACATAGGACATATACCTCCGGTATAAAATAAACATAGGACATATACCTCCCCTATAAAGTAAACATAGGACATAAACCTCCTATATAAAGTAAACATAGGACATATACCTCCCATATAAAGTAAACATAGGACATATACCTCCTCTATAAAGTAAACACAGGACACATACCTCCCGTATAAAATAAACATAGGACATATACTTCCCGTATAAAATAAACATAGGACATATACCTCCCCTATAAAGTAAACATAGGACATATACTCCCATATAAAGTAAACATAGGATAAAGTAAACATAGGACATATACCTCCCGTATAAAATAAACATAGGACATATACCTCCCATATAAAGTAAACATAGGACATATACCTCCCCTATAAAGTAAACATAGGACATATACTCCCATATAAAGTAAACATAGGATAAAGTAAACATAGGACATATACCTCCCGTATAAAATAAACATAGGACATATACCTCCCGTATAAAATAAACATAGGACATATACCTCCCCTATAAAGTAAACATAGGACATAAACCTCCTATATTAAGTAAACATAGGACATATACCTCCCGTATAAAATAAACATAGGACATATACCTCCCATATAAAGTAAACATATGACATATACCTCCAGTATAAAGTAAAAACAGGACATATACCTCCCGTATAAAATAAACATAGGACATATACCACACATATAAGAAATAAACACTTATTTTAACAACCAGAGTACTAATTAACAATAAAATAAACAACAATTGTATCAAACCTACAACAAGACATCACAATATCATAATACTATATGTATCACAGCAGATTATCTTAGCCAAGACCTAGATAGAATTAACAACTGGGCTAGTACATGGGACATTCAATTTAACCCCTCTAAAACCAAATCACTAATGTTTTCTAGATACCAAGATCCTATCCATCTTCTAATTAATTTCTCTAATACTTGTGTAGATAATGCCCATGATCACAAACATCTTGGATTAACTTTTTCTAAAGAGGCACTTGGTCTACCAATGTTCAATTAATATATGAAAAGGCTAGTAAAAGAATAATTAGGTCTCTGATATATAAGATTGATAGGAAATCACTATGTAAAATATATACAACATTTATCCGTCCAATGCTTGAATATGCAGATATTGTCTGTGATAACTGCTCTGACAATCTTAAAAATGTATTAGAATCTGTACAACTAGAAGCTGCAAGGATTATCACAGGCCTAAGGAAAGGTACATCACACCAAACTCTATATAAAGAACAAGGCTGGGAATCTCTGTCTGATCGAAGGATGAACCATAAGCTAATTCAGATGTATACAATAACTAACAATTTATCACCAACATACCTCCATGACATATTGATCCTCTTATTCATAACCCAGAAAATGATAGGTATAATCTAAGAAATGTAAGAATGTTTAACCCACCACTATGTCGTACAGAACCCTATGCTAAAAGTTTCTTCCCAGTAATGTACAACAAGTTCAATGGACTTGAAAATGATATAGTACATTCCCCTACTCTAAATAAATTTAAGGCTAAAATATGTTTTAATAATGATATCTCTTATGTATTTACAAATGTAAAAATTGTGAAAGCAGAATGGGTAACATAATCTTATATGTCAACTGAGAAATGAGGCGAGTGACCTGCACTATGATCTGTTCAAATATCACTTGAAAGAGTCTCCATCTTGTCTGAGTGTTGATGATTATGAAACTGCTATCCATTATCTTTTACAGTGTCCAATGTATATGGATGAGAGACAGACTCTAATAAATGAGATTTTTGAAGTGTGTCCGGTCAATCTTGATACTAAAATACTTCTTAACGGAAGCACTATGTTAAACAATACGGAAATTAAATCTATACTTGATAGTGTTCTTAAATAGATAAACAACACAAAAATGATTTGGATAATTAATTAAAACAATCTATAAATTTTGTTATATATAGTCATAATTGATAAAAAAAAAATACTGTCCTTAAACCATTATGTGATTCTACTGATTGTTATATATACATTGATGTTTATACTATACACCTAAAGGATTAAGCTTTGGGTGCTGTTTTTACTGATGGGTGCAATAAAGTAAAACAAAAATGTGCTAAGTTTAAATACTTACGTGTTCTGTAGTTAAATCTGGATTCTTCTCGAGTGGTGATATGTGAACGGTAGAGGCCGTTAGTCTAGACTTTATGTCTGAAAGTCGATTGGACGAAAGATTTACACATTAGAACACTGGCAATACAGCGTACACATATATACTACATGTACTTGAAATCTTCTAGCTATATTGCCTCATTTTATTTTTTTTATTTTGTATTACCTTTTGTATCACTCCTACCAATGATATATATTGATACTACATGGTTCTATATTGACTTTTTAATTAGAGCATTGTATATCTCAAAATATCAATTATTTATATATAATTGAAACATTCATGGATTTATCTCCCCTATACCAGCTGTAATATTTAGAGTGGGGATAGTATATAATTTGCATCAATATTTTCTTGCTAACCGTTTCATATGTGTCTTTGTCATGTCAACCTAAGGAGAGAACGTATATAGGCCTAGTCTGCTGTTCAATCCTAGTGTTCACCCAATAAAATATGATGAAATGAAATCACAAATACATAGCAACACCTCACATATTATTACACGCTAAACTTCGACAGTATTTTAGATCTGATCCATGGCTTTAGTCTCTGTGCTATTTATAGCCCAAAGTCTTATAATGGTATTAGATATTAAAAAAATCTCCCATAGCCACACAAGTCCTTCCAACTTTGCAAGCTCTCATAAATAATGCAGTCACTGATTTAAATCTGTCTTTTGTGAAGTTTTAACATTTGTACCAAACCGATAAAACAAACAACTATGCATACATAATGTACCTGTCGTCTGAAATAGATCGGTGTTTATGTTGGATTGTTAATCGGTATAACGTAAAACATGTGTACATATGTCCAATTTAAAAACAAATGCACATGTACTTGTCATATACATATAAGATATAAACTGTGTGCATGTTCTTTTTAAAAATGTACATGTTTAAGTCATATACATATAAGAAATAAGGTTTGAAGGCTGTTATCGGCCATTGTATACGAGAAATTACCTTGTGCAAATATGTCCGTCGGTTACCTTGTACAGCTCTGTTTAAATTCGACATAAACGGGAACACGCTTGTGTAAGGTTTAACGTGTTGTCTGATCTAGTTATATGTCAGGCGAGGATTATGTAATTACGATGGCCGACAAGTGCCGGAAAAAAAAAAGAAATTCATTTTTCATATCTTTGGGTACCATGGAACGCTTTTCAACACAATGATAAGAACAAGGCAGAGTACTGCAAGGCAATTCATAGTCCCTCACCAGTAATGATTTATATATTCAACAAACAGTACACCTATATCAGGAAGCATAGGTCACAGTGAGGATAAAGTGACCTACTTCTTGCATTCTGTCTTCCCAAAATGTCCTTGTACACCAAATATGGTAACTCCAGGTGAAATAATACAGAAGTTTCTCAAATGATAAGTTAAAATGTCAAGTCATAGGTCACAGTGACCTAATTCTTGTACATTGCACCCCGCCATCCCAAGACAGAGAGACGGACGGAGTGCAAACCTATAGTCCTACCCGGGAACCGGTTTGGGACTAAAACTCATATCATTGTGCACCATGGTTGTCAAACCTTTGATTTTGTATGTTTCTGTACCAACACAGCGGCCGACAAGAGCCATGGTACAGAAACATATCAAACCGTCGCCTCTGAAATGTTATCCAGTGTGACAAATTATCGTCTGATAAGGCTGTCACGTACACGGAGTTTATGTCTCGTGAAAGGTGTCCAATTCTCATTACACCAAGCATCAGTGACAATTATGATAGGTAAATCAATTGATATAAGCTATTTAATTCATAGCATTAAAAAAATTGTGGTGCGCTTCTACAACAAAATGGGAAATAATTTCAATCGATATTATCCAATACTTGTACATGCTTGTGCCTTCACTCGCCAAATAAGAAAAGTGTGAATAACTCAAAACTCAGATGGGCTCGATGTAGGGACTAATTGATTTATTCAATTGGTAATGAAGTGTAAAAAAGACCATTATATTTTCTATGCTATTTTGCATTCTATTTTTGATTATAAACGGTTATTTTATGAGCATACAATCGATAGCAAGATGATATACAGAAGAAATATCGAAAACAAACGAACTTCGTTTTATCCTCTATTAGAAACCATATTAAGGCCCCAGCATATTCAAAAGTGTAGCAAACTCTGCCTTTCCTCAAAAGTGATAAATGCAAGCCGATTACTGTTTCAGCATTGTGATCAGGTATTTTATTACCGAGGGTCATTTCTGGTCACGGTGTCAGATAGCGCCATTCGAATGCTTTCATATCTTTCTGTTCCATCCATTCAGTACCATTTTTAATGGCACATAATATGACAGCAACGAGCTTTAGTATCTTTGTGTATCATACTGCAATGGAATTAAACAATGAGCTTTCATATCATTCTTCCGGCTGTTGTCGGCTGTGAGAACAGATTTATGTGTAATTATATGTGATTTTTTAAATTTCGTTTATGATCTTTATATACTACACATGGTACACAAAGAATGTTTTTTTCATTTTTTTTGTGTAACGTGGTATACTTTATGTGATGCACGAAGAAATTATTTTTCATATCTTTTAGTACCACGGTACACTTTTATGTGGTACACATTGATATGAAAAATCAATTCATTTTGTTCGGCTCTTGCCGGCCATCGTATAAACACAGCGTTACGCCTGATCCCACGATAGCGTCCTACTTAGTTACCTTCGACCCATTTCTTCCCCTTCTATACAAACAATTAAAAAATGTCTCCCATTCCACAACCATATCGTGCAACTTCCTTACGATATACACACACTACCTTTTGTTTGATCTTTTCTCTTCAAAATCCCGTAAGTTTGACAAGTTTATGAATTCTTATTAAAATCAGACATGCGTCACTTGTTCTACAAATTTGTCAACAACAACAACAACAAAAAACTATCATACGAGCTAAATTGTACTGGAGATATCTGACACACTGTTACATAGTGGTGCATTCTACAGTGTTCGTGGTACATAAAGCTATGAATTTGTGTATATCTGCACCTCTGGATGGATAGATTTACACGCCTTTGTGGCGGATCTTTACAACCCCACTATGGCTAAAGGCCATATATGAGGTTAAGCTGTGCCTCTCTTCTGTCCAGTTTGACTTTGATTTTGAAGAGCTTAACAGAACAGGTAACATAAACCTTTCAATTCATTCTCAACTGTATTGACGATATGCCGTCTTTAAAACAAAATTTTAAAAAACATCAATAATATGGGCAAGTTTTATGGTTGTCATCGTGGTCACATTGGGAACGATTCTTTTTCCTTACGCGATATAAACATTGACTTGTTAATTTTACTCAAACGTTTTCCTGCTGGTTTAGATTTTACTTCCTCAGTTCTCCTTTTCAGAACGTGACATCACTTGAATTTGGCCAAGATGAAGCAACCGACGCCTACCCTTTCGTAATATATTTTATTAATATGAGCCTGAATCGCTCACCTGGTATTAATCTCACACGTGTAATCTTAAAAGCGGGCTAAAATAAACCTACAGGCAGAATATCAGTGTTTGATTCATAAAAACCTATTAAAAGATTTAAACATATGACGGCCGTGACCTTGAATGTCGAACAAGGACATTAGGTTGAACAGAGTTTATAGTCTTCCAACCTAGCATGTTTCTAGGTAAATATCATTACCCTGGACCTTTTGATTATACAGAACAAATCATTTAAAGATTAAATATCATCAACCTTGGCCTTTTGCTTATTAAAAAGAAGTCATTCAAAGGTTTTAAACATATTTGACCCCTGTGACCTTGAAAGTAGATGAAGGTCATTCATTTGAACAAACTTGGTAGCCCCTTCATCCCAGCATGCTATTGGCCAAATACATCATCCTAGGCTTTTTGGTTACAGAGGAGAAGTTCTTTAAAGTAAAAGGTTGACGCCGGCCAGACGGACGGACGACGGACGCCGCACCATGGCATAAGCTCACTTGCTCTTCGGGCAGGTGAGATAATAAATCACACACCGATACAATACACAGCATAACAACGCAAGATGTAGTTTAACATTCAAATGGTTTATTTTTCTGATATATTTAAATAAGAGTTTCTTCAACGGTATTCTGAAATAAGTAATGGTTCAACAAATAAATCTTCTATTTGACATACATATCAGGATGCTTACCACTTTATACAAACTTATGTCATTAAATTGCCTCTTAAGGATCCTGATACTACTGGACCAAACTGTAACCACGTATTTGAAAATATTCTCTCCGACATCACTTTAGTCATACCCTGCCGAGTTTTATTTGTATGAAAAATAATAAAAATGAAATAAACAAAATAAAATTAGCAACGGGTATCTGATTAAAAACAGTTCAGTGGGTTTTTTACCGGAATTTGAACCACAGATTTCAGATGGCTGTACATGTACTATAGTTCTACTGATCTACCTGGTCTACGGAAGTGGCCTTAGTAAAACTGTGCTAAAGTATAGCCAACACAAAATGACGAGGAGGTTACCGCGTATACGAAAAACCATAGTGCAGTGGGACAGGGATCCTTAAAATCCAGTTCCATTGAGATGTCACTCCATTTACATCTTCAGACATTCCTATGCTGCATCAGACATCACGTGTCCTACAATTAAGTGCACCAGTACATCGCATGACTCTACACTTAATTGTATCACTCCCATCATATGCCTGCGGGACACCTGCATTTGAACAACCGTTTATATCATGTCACATGTACGTTACCCTTATTCACATCCCATTTATCGCATGTATATGTCCCTTATAATCAACTTTCAGAATAACCTTTTGCTAAAAAGTAAATATATGATAACAGGATTATAATATGTGCACTGTATTGAAATCAAATCGGTACAGCATTCGACAATCGGGAAATAAAAACCTTAAAGCAAGAAACACTAATATATGGAAGTCACAACGTTGGCATGTACACATAAACAAGTGTACTCTAACTTGTATAAAAAAAAAATGTCTATGCAATGATGGAAACAATTTTGTTTATAAATCAATCATTTCATGACTTGGTGCTAATACTGTAAAATTGTTTGTTTTGGCTGCTATTGAAAAGGACGACACACTCACACACATAAATATATACTTAGTTTCTAATTTAAAACTGCTGTTATAACTCTGTTTTGTTTCATTGAAACGATTTGCAATGTTCTATATCTCGAGTAAAACTAACTATTATTTCTGCGTCTGAACACACGTCCAATCACTTCCACATCCTTGTTGAGATTATTCAAGAATTGATAAATTTTGAATTATTTCATCGTTTCATTACTGTTGGAGATGTTAAAATACCTTCAAACGCTGCATTTAGACATGCATCTACAATTTATCAAGACGACCATTCACAAATAGAACAAGAGGCCCAATGGGCCTGAATCGCTCACCTGGTATTACTCTCATACTTAAAAGCCGACTAAAATACACCTACAGGCAGAATATCAGTGTTTGATTCATAAAAACCTATTAAAAGATTTAAACATATGACGCCCGTGACCTTGAATGTCGAACAAGGACATTAGGTTGAACAGGGTTTATAGTCTTCCAACCTAGCATGTTTGTAGCAAAATATCATTACCATGGACCTTTTGTTTATACAGAACAAATCATTTAAAGATTAAATATCATCAACCTTGGCCTTTTGCTTATTAAGAAGAAGTCATTCAAATGTTTTAAACATATTTGACCCTGTGACCTTGACTATATGTCAAGGTGATTCATTTGAACAAACTTGGTAGCCCCTTCATCCCAGCATGTTACTGGCCGAGTATCACCACCCTAGGCCTCTAAGTTGTTCAGAAGTTGTTTAAAGATTTTAAACATATTTGACCCCTGTGATCTTGAATATAAGTCAAGGTCATTTATTTGAACAAACTTGGTAGCCCGTCATTCCAGTATGTTACTGGCCGAATATCACCACCCTAGGCTTCTTGATTGTTCAGAAGTTGTTTAAAGATTTTAACATATTTGACCTCTGTGACCTTGAAAATAGATGAAGGTCATTTATTTAAATAAACTTGGTAGCCCTTCATTCAAGCATGTTACTGGCCAAATATCATCACCATATGCCTTTTGGTTACTGGGAATATTATGTTTAAAGTAAAAAGTTAACGCCAGACGGACGACGGACGCCGCACCATGCCATAAGCTCACTTGGCCCTTCGGGCCAGGTGAGCTAAAAATCAGCCGTTGCTTGTGACACAATATCTCTTGATTACTATAATATTTTTATATCATATTATTTCTTTAGGAAAACATTACCTAGCGCCTTTGGAACATTTTAATCGCATACGATATTCTTTTATCATTTATATACATATAGGGCATTTAAGCTGGCATTTTGTCATGCGTAATGATGTAAATCGATTACACTCGTTCACTGTTGTTTGATCTCTCCTAATTAATGGTGGTCTCGTGTCTATTTTGTTAAACCTTGTGTTCCTGTGTGCAGTCGCTGTTTCGCTACTTTCCAAAAACACCATTTGCTTTGATCTTTACATATTCAAATCATACACACAACTGAATTCTGTATTTGGAGAGTATATTGCTCAAACGTTCCAAGTGCAAATTGAATTTTCCAAAATACAGAATATGTTAACAGAAGTATCCTCTGCTACAGCACTGACCTTTAGTCTTTCAAAATATTGTCGCCCTCTTAATTTTTCCTCTCACTTGATGATATTTTATCGATTGACTCATGTCCAGTCAGCAATCAGCATTTCTTATGTTTGATAATTTACTGGAAAGCTTCCAAATCATCAGCTTCCTGTTAAAATCCCCTCTAAATCAGGATCGAAAGGGGTTTAAATAAAAAGGGATAATCTCTCCAATTTTCCAATGTACGCAAACTGCACAGCCAGTCATAAGAAGAACATGATGGTCATTCAAGTTCAAGGACACGCTGACCGTATGGCTTCAACCGTAAGTGGGGCGTCCAGCCTTATTACCGAAGGTAAGCCAGCGTCTGACCTAGCGGCTTGGATGGCATCTCTCAGTGCAAGATATACCGAAATGGATAGTATCATTGGTGGTTCTCCAATTCCCTGCGGATAATAAATCGCTGTCAGCAGTTCATTTGTTCATGATATATTTATAATGGATAAATAATGAGATGATGTAGATGATCAAATGAAACACAACTTTCACTAGCTTGTCTTCACGTCATAGTGATCACCATGTACCCTTACTTTACATACATTTAATAACTCAGAGGTGTTCCTAGTTAGATTCACAAATGAGACAAGGCGAGTTAGATGACGTTCCAGTTTGATTACAGATAGTACTGTATCACATAATGTACTGTGCTATCCAGTGAACATACCCATGTCATATATTTTTGCGTATTAACCCATGTAATATGACCTATCAGTCCTGTGATTGGTTGTAAGTTTCAATTGTTTCAATTGTGACGTCACGTCTAGGACAAGTACATGACGACATAGACTTACTCACTGGAGTCTAAATGGCGGCTTTTTACATTTCAAGGTTGCATGAAAATTGTCGTTTTACACGAATAAATGCCACAAATCTTGGTTATGTGATAAAATGGATCTTACACTCTTTTTAATTTAATATGAATTTTATGAAACTCGTCACGAATTTTTCATTTTATAGATCCTTTATGTATGCTTTCTGATATACATAATATACATAATATACATCTGATAACATGTTTGAATGACATAGAATTCAGTTATATGATCATATTAATTAAAACTGAAAATAAACTTGAGACCATAATACTATCGAGTGTTTGTGCACGTGTTTACACTATCAATGTTTCCTTCTCTAATCCTTTATAACGGTTTAGATAGTGTTCCATGTTTGGATGGGGTAGAGCCATATTGAACAGTTGAAATTGTTCAAAAATCCAGCTGTTACATAAGTCGTGTTTTTTTAATATATCTATTAGTTCTTTAAATAAACCACTTCTTATCCAATGCCAATTATATTGAGTAGCAATTGTACAAACTATAAATACTGAATGATGTCATCAACAGTTTTTTTGTCATCATCCTTTTATCATGTTGACAAATTATCAAAGTCTTTGTGTCATCATGTATAACATAGTATTTTAATATGTCATAGATATTATAAATATTTGCATGTTAATTGTAAATCATGAATTAAACTTTTTAGAAAACCATTAACTGTTTATTTCCATATTGGATATTTTTTATTCGATCAGATTTAATGCCAGGTAGATAGCAGAAATATAAGTTTTCAAAATATTGTTTTTATGCTTCAGTTTATATCTATCATTGATAATAATACAACGCATAAAGGAAAATATGTCGTTGAATACTAACCTTAGACGAATATACTGCTCGTTCGTTAGGACAATCCTTTAAGAGCGACACTCTGAACTCTCTTGGGATATCTTTGACATTTGGAATCTTGTAATCAACTGGTCCAGAAATGTTGTATCGACCGTTGGCTTCCACGTGTATTTCCTCCATAGTGAGCCCGCCGTATCCCTATCAACCATCACACATTTATTTGTCAAGATATATAACAAAATTAAATGCGTTATATATGTAAACCAAACCCTTATACCTGATTTGTAATGATAACCAATGAAGGGAATATAAAATTGATATGATGTGCTCATATGCTTTCTAGTACAGACGACATGCTGTGACGCAGTTTTTAGACGACTGATTGTCATAGCCAATTGTCATATCACAGAGCGGTACCGTAGTCTGGACGAAAAGGAACCAGTGAAGCAACAATGGCTAACCTGCATCATTTCTGATGTACTGCCTAATACTTTCATTATTTGATTTCGAATTTTGTTGTGACAGGATTTGCGATGACATTCACTTATTATTGACTTCCCATCGAATTAACAAATTAACTCCCAGATTTTCATAATTTGAACTGCATGTATTGATTCAGATCGAGCATTCAGATGAAGGTCATCATGTACAATTTGATTATTTTAATAATCATAAATTGTCATTTGTCAATAGACAGCAGCTTGACTTGCACTTGAGTTTAAACATCTCTGATTAAATTACATTTTAAAACACGTGATTATAGTGACTGTAGTAAGCACTTTGTAACCTACCTGTACAAAAGCGCCTTCTATCTGACCTATATCTATACCAGGGTTGAGACTTTTGCCGACGTCCATCACAATATCAGTACTCAACACCTGAAGGCATAAAGCAGAACCACCAAGAAATCATTTTTCATATATCGTTAAAAGAAGTTGTATTATTCTACATCATTACTAGGAATACAAAGTAGCGAATCTTTGATTTTGAAATTTTTAAAGTCGACGCATAAAGTAAAAAATAAAAATATTTTGCCGCACCATGTATTTGTTTTTAGAGGGGTATAACGTAATCAGAATACCTGGTGTTCTCCTGTCAAACAATCGATCTCCACCACACTACAGGCTGCACCAAACGTAAAGTAGTGATAAGGGTCGCCTTCTCCCTTCTCAAAGTCCCAATGATGGGTTCCGATTCTGTCGATTCAAATCAATATATCCATGCCGAAATATATCGTCCGCTGTACTTATTGATACATATTGATAAGATAATGTTGGTTAACAGTACTAAAGCGTATAACACAACAGTTATGGAATTCTGTGACTTTTCGGTTAATATCAATTTTCAGGCTCAAATCACATCATATTCACCATCACAAAAGTTCAAGATTGTACAATATTAAGCATTAATTTTTCTGACGTCGTCAATGTATCCCGTTGAATTAGATAATGTGGTATTGTTAACTGTTTACTTCCAAGATTATAATATCATTGTTTATGTTTCCATTTTGATGTATTGTTGACTTACCTATAGTAGTAGTAGCCAGTAGCTGACAGACTGATTCCATTTTGATGTAACGTTGACTTACCTACAGTAGCCAGTAGCTGACAGACTAATTCGTTCAAGAAAAGCTTGTTGAACCTGCACGATGAGAAATAAGAAGGACATAACACAAAAAAATACACATAATACTTCAGATTTATATTTTACGAGTCTCGGACTGACATGTTTGACAAGCCATCTTTGCGACCACGCTTCACTTTAGAGGTTGTTACTGAAGGTCAGAAAACACGTAAAACATGGAGCTTAATGCTGCGATTTCATAAACAGGTACATATGTAAATGGTCCACCCGGGAAAACGTGTTTCTAATACAAATTTGAATAATTTCTTCTGATATAATTGATACAACTCATACCAAGTCTATCCAAGTTAGTTGTGGTTTTCCCTCTTGGATTGGCGCCAGTCTTTCCCTGATCGTTCTGCATGCATTCTGTTAAGATAATATAAAAGACGTCAGGCACCATTTATCATGCTAATCCCTTTTCACCTGTTTACTCAGTGTTACAATCACAACCCGTCGAGGGTCAAAACCGGCGCAATTCCAATATAGCCATGCGGACCTCTGGACTCCTTCCTATACATGCATATGTGTGTTCTTTTTAAATATTCTAATACTGATACAGATTTATTGAAATTGTCTGTCAAAACTATATTTTTCGTTACTATATGCCTGAACTACTTTTAAAACAGCCAGACTTACCAGTACGGCCTCTCCGTAGATGTCAGAGCTAAAGCTTGCTGCTGACGGTATGGAATTAGGAATTATATTGGTCCCCGTGCCACTAATGTGCACGTTGTCCATAGGAACACCAAGTGCTCTTGAAGCAACCTAAAGTAGATTGTGATTATAACCATTATATATATGAATCACAGAACGATCAAACTAGACAACGACTATTTCAGTACATGTAACAAAACAACAAAAAATACCGAAATGTTAAGAAAACATTATTCGAACAAAGAAAGATTACATTGTCATTGAGACCCGTAAAAAAGAACGAGACGAATAAGATAAGCTATCCTACATTGTATGAAATATCATACACACGTAACTTTCAATAAAATAGTCAATGTGGCAGACAGTATTTATAATATATAAAACTGTTTTTTTATGGCAGTTGTTTCTTTGAAATTTTTAAGGTATATTTGCGAATTCTACACGACTGCAAACATTGAAGTAGCTTAGAGTAAACCTACTTGTATCATCTTGGTGTGAAGTCCCTGACCCATCTCTATCCCTCCGTGTGATATCAACACTGATCCATCCAAATAAATGTTGACGAGGGCGCTTCCCTAGCAATCATAGACATGAACAAAAACTATCATAGTAAAAACATAGGAAATACACTAACAAACCACTATCTTGAAACATTTCATTTATTTTGTAAAGATATCTCGAACGTTTTTCCTGCCTGAACAAGTCTTTAAACAAAAACGGCTATTTTACAACTCGTTTTCATTAAAGTGTTAGTCAATCAGATCTTATGGTGTCCAAAAGTATGGAAAAAAATATATTACATGAGGAAAAGTCTCGAGCAATCAGTTGGTTTGAACGGTGGCCATCTTGGATTTCACATCCAGTTTGCATTGACTTATTAACCTTGGATTACAAATTGCCTTCAGATAAAAGACTGAAAAGTCAGGAAGGGTAATATTTTGATCGAGTTTTTATTAATTGCAAAGTAACAGAGAAATAATCAAGAAAATATTATGAACAGCAGTAGACATCCCTCAACCATAACTAGTGGCTACAGCTCATGTATATGACTTGTGTCTTGTGACTTTCAATTACTTACCCCCATCCCCACCCCCTACTGCAACTCTACCCGATATGCCCCCGTCACATAACCCCCTTAATCACATAAAGTAAAAAATAGTAATGGTGTACCTGATTTTCAGCTCGATTGGGGTATGAAACAGAGCATTTGCATGGCAACAATGCAAGTCCTCTCTTTCTCAATTGATGTAATCTGAAATAAATGTTAAGTGAGATATTTGATATTCAATTTTTAAATATGGTATATTTATATATTAAATTGTATAATAGAACCATGAAATAAGATCTAACCTCAAGCAAATATTATGAGTTGGTATCCAATTCAAATGAAGTATCTGGAATAGGAATCTCGGGCAGTGTACAGGAAGTTAGTGAATTAGATGTGAGCGAAATCGGGCAAATGTATGTTTCTGTGTAATGCAATACATTGTACCTACTTGTTAAACTGACTGACTTCCTCTTTATTCTGAACGAAGTTACTCTGACTTTTGCACTCATTCCAACATTTCTCAAGATTACAATTCGTCAGTACCTTGCGGTAATGTGTGCAGTCTCCCTCCTTGTACAAATTCGTGAATCTGATCTTTAAACCAACAACAAATATTACTAATACATTAAATCGGACATTTGCTCATGTTAAATATAAATAAATACGAACCGTGTTTTTTTTTTATAAATATGAATGGCATAGTTTTGGTTCCCCACATAAAAATGCAACCGCAAGCATTAATGTATTATCCAAGCAACCTTGGGAAGTCATTGAAACACGAGTGGTATTAAGTTGATTAAATATACCAATCACTGGTTACAACAATTGACATGTTAACTTTTAAGACAGCACATTTTTTTTTTTACCGATACATCGATTGTTTTTTCTGCTTAAACCTCAATGAATAGTAATTTTTAATAACAGACAAATACAAAAAGCACCCATCCCATTGGCCTTTAGACGACTTCTTTTAAACAATTTTCATAAATATATGAAAAATGATATTAATAGATTTTGTTTTGTTATAGAAATAGTCATTTAAAATGCTGATGATGATCGTATCTACGATGTGTTACCTGTTCCGGTGCCAGTGTAAATGCCTGCGCCAAATCGGCTATGATTGACTCGATTATGAATGCCCCCTCTGGTGCCCCGAAACCTCGGAAAGTCGTGTTTGATGCAGTGTTGGTCCTGCAAAGACTGCCCTCCACTCTGTAGTTAGGAATTCTGTAACTGCCATCCACGTGGAACATAGTTTTGTTCAAGAACTGTCAGCAGCACACAAAACAAACAGGTCATGTGTATTCTAATAATGAGGGTAGATTAAATGAACATCAATATATGATTTTTATGTTACAACTCGGTGGATTACCACTTGTTCGAAAGACAATTATCGTTTTGTCCTCTTTTCACTAAACTCGATGACCCGTTTTCAATGGCAAACTGGCTAAATGATAAAATGCTCTATTTTAAATGTAGGTAATAAGTTGCGGTCGTGGTAATCTGCTTAAATTGTTGAGTTTTTATTTATTTTAAAATCAGAAAACAATCTTAACATGTTTAAATCTACTTATAAATTATGAATATGACCCAGTGTATTGCAAATAACAGACTACTTGCAAGCTTTCCAAGGAAGACCTGGTACTGTCGATTCAATGTTGCAAATTGTAAAAAATGCATATGAATTTAAAATGTCATATTTTAATAAAGATAAACCAGAAAATGCAGCAAAGCTGCTGGACACCTGATCTTTTGATGATAATTACTTACTTACAGTCTAAAAATCACGAACCAGCACACTTGAATTTATTCTTCGAATATCAATGACATTACTGTTATCGTTCAGGATATTCTGTTCACGATCCATATCCACACATAACGCACAAGTGTCACTCTATAATTGTTTCAAGACACGAACATGTACATTTTGACTGCATGTTAAAATGTCAACAATGTGGTACATGTCATAACGTAATCTTCTGAGGGAGAGGATACAGTACACGATATACATGTACATAAAATCCATTTAAATCTGGTTCGATTTTCATAAATATTGCCTTTGACAATGCACGTTTAGATAAAATAACAACTGTCTGAAGTAAAGAGTCAAACGTTTCCTCTTTAATTGAATAATATATAAAAGGTTAATATCTGAATGAGGATACTGTTCAACAGGAATACCATGAAATTTTCTTTTTAATATAATTTTTAAAGTAACGGGACGCAAATATTGCTCCATCTGAAAAGCGCGGGAATTTATAGCGTATTATTTGACGCCAGGTTTAAATTGAAAACGATTGAGAGCTCCATTGTGAATGTGGATCTCAATGCGACTTTACCATTTGCTTCTATTATCTAGTAAGATTTCTAAACAAAAATGGTAGCAATGGAGTGGCTACATAAATACTATAATGTATGTTGCAAAAATGAAATAAGACAACAAATTATTTTGCCGTCACTTCATCTGAAACAAAGTCTTCGCAGTGAGGAGAAAGTACCGTTCTGATTGGACAACTTAGTGATATCTTCGCTTCTTCCTTTGAACACTTCGTATATTTTGACTTTAGTGAAGATAAAAGACCGTATCAAAGAGAGAAATCATGATATTTCATTGGTAAAATATAATAAATATTGTGCGATTACTGTAGTGGTTTTCTAATATATTTTTGTAGATAAGATGCGGCCTCAAGTTCCCAGGAGGCTTTCACGCATGTGGAAGCACCGGAGGAGAACCAAGGTTTAACAGATCAATCCAATGCGAAGCTTCACGTAGCTTAAGGGTTTGAAAAAATGGGAGGTTACTTCAGAGAACAGTCAGGACATACACAAGGTAAGCTGAATAGGCTGGGATGTTATTAATAACAACAATCAGGACATAAACAAGGTAAGCTGGAATAAGCTGGGATGTTATTACTTACAACAGTCAGGACATAAACAAGGTAAGCTGGGGAATAAGCTGGGCGGTTATTACTTACAACAGTCAAGACATAAACAAGGTAAGCTGGAATAAGCTGGGCTGTTATTACTTACAACAGTCAGGACATAAACAAGGTAAGCTGGAATAAGCTGGGATGTTATTACTTACAACAGTCAGGACATAAACAAGGTTAGCTGGAATAAGCTGGGCTGTTATTACTGATAACATCCAGGAATTCAATTCGGCATAGTGTTTGGTAGTACACATCTGTGTTATAACCAATACGTTATAAATAGGTATACACATATATTACCCAAGTTGAACAATCAAGGGAATATCCAGCATCAACGAAAATCTTGAGTTTGACCGCAATCAGCTGACCATTTTTATTGATTCCAGCCTGTAAAGTAAAATGTTTCAAAGATTAAGGACAAAGGTTTGAACTGGCGTAATACAACGAATGTTTATCAAACCAGTCAGCACTAGTCCTACTGTCTCACTATCACGTCACCACTAAACCTACTGTCTCATTAGATAGTAGTCTCCACTAATCCTACTGTCTCACTATATGGTCTCCACTAAACCTACTGTCACCACTAATCCTTCTGTCTCACTATATAGTCACCACTAATCCTACTCTCTCACTATATAGTCACCACTAATCCTACTGTCTCACTATCACGTCACCACTAAACCTACTGTCTCATTAGATAGTAGTCTCCACTAATCCTACTGTCTCACTATATGGTCTCCACTAAACCTACTGTCACCACTAATCCTTCTGTCTCACTATATAGTCACCACTAATCCTACTCTCTCACTATCAAGTCACCACTAATCCTACTGTCTCACTATATAGTCACCACTAATCCTACTGTCTCACTATTCTCCTGGAATTAATATCGACTACGAGCAAGAGTACATTGAAAAATATTGCCGCTTTCATTTTTAAAGCGAATGAGATACGGAACATTAACTTATTTAATCAGGAGTAACGTCCGCCCTGATGTCGTTAAACCTGCATTTAAGTATGGAAAGTCACTGTTTTACTTTATAATATATTTATGTAATTTAATGCATTGTACCACTACATATATCCTTGTATATGCAATGTATTTATGGCACAAAGACATTTGTGTCTATTGCTGAATAAAGATTATCATAAACTATATAGTCGCCACTAATCCCACTGTGTCACTATATAGTCATCACAAACCTTCTGTCTCATTTTATAGTATCCACTAATCCTACTGTCTCACTATATAGTCTCCACTAAACCTACTGTCTCACTATGAAGTCACCACTAATCCTACTGTCTCACTATTTTGTCACCTCTAAACCTAATATCTCACTATCTTGTCACCTCTAATCCTACTGGCTCACTATCTAGTCTCCACTAATCCTACTGTCTCACTATCACGTCACCACTAATCATTCTGTCTCACTATATAGTCTCCATTAATCCTACTGTCTCACTATTTTGTCACCTCTAAACCTAATATCTCACTATCTTGTCACCGCTAATCCTACTGGCTCACTATCTAGTCTCCACTAATCCTACTATCTCACTATCTAGTCTCCACTAATCCTACTATCTCACTATCTTGTCACCGCTAATCCTACTGTCTCATTCTCAAGTCACCACTAATCCTACATTCTCACTATCTAGTCTCTACTTAATGATAATTAATAATAATGATAATTGACCTGTTTTCATGCTAACTACGCAGTGTGTTGGAATTGTTACTTTCTTATATTCAATCGTTTCCTAGTAATACCCCAACATCATCCCATCCTCACCCTAATCCACTTTATTGAATAAAAATATTTTATTCAAAATGCATTTTTTTGACATTCCGCTGAACACAGTGATCCCAGACACGTAGTCAGATGTAAGTTAGGAAATCACTGTATAACTTACTTTGTACTCGGTAAGGAATGGATGACGTTTTCCCGAAATCTTGAAATCCATTGATCTATCTAATACACATCGAGCAGGTCGCTTTGTTCTGTTTTAAATGTATCAAAAATTCATTTGTAGTAAATATTCAATGTTGTAATGACTATTTCCCGATTTGTTTCATTTATTTTTCAAACCATCAGCTTCCATCGATATTTTTTAGGCAAATATTGTCAGATTTAATTTGATTAGCTATTGCGCGCCGCTGTCAGCCTATCAAAAATAAGCAGTTCTCGACAACAACAAGGACGGTGGTTTGACAGTCATTGAGGCAACCTAAACGCCTCATCTATTTCTAAATTGGTAACGTATGGGAAATTGGAAATACATTTTTCTGATGCGGTACATACATGTAGTATGAAACGGTGAGTTGCTATATCTGCTGAACTTTAATATAGAGTAAATCACCTTAGCATAAAAACACAACGTCACAGTTCAAGGAAAACAGTCTTAGGACTGATCCGCATTCCGACACCAAAATAGTCAAGGTGATGAGTGTAATTACAGCGATAGGTATAGTCGTGATTGTAAACAGTAAACCGCCGTTCGCCCTCTTTTTTGTACACATATTTTTTGTCATACGAAAAAGTATTTTTTATTTTTTTTATTTCTCTCTGGCTTATATTTAACTTTAGTACAATCAGCGAGGAAAAGTTTTGATCGAATTTCTTACTGTATCCTTCAGTGTACAAGTTTGTTGTCCTAAATGATGTAAAAATATTGGTTTGAGCAGGTACACGTACGTATTTTATACAGTACATACTTCCTGTGTATATAACCAAACGTTTGCGAGAAAACAGTATTTAACTAACCAAGTAAAAATTAATGTTGTTCTAATGTGCTGATTGTGTGACATTGCTGTATTTGTCATATTGTCTCTTTATTTTCTATAACTGTACGAATTAAAAAACATATAAATGTCATTAAAATATACCTGTATGCTGCTACGGCCGCTGGAGCAAGCGCATACACAACTCTGAACTCTTTTCCTCCAAACGCACCTCCTGCGAGGAAAGTTATTCTAAATAAGTGGTCAGAAACTTGTAAATCGACACTTTCGACCATATTATAAAAACAACAAAAATGCAAGAATGCGACTTCTTACGTATCATTATATATGTAGTAACTGAATCTAGCCTTGGGTAATATATAATATATGCTTGTTGACATTCATTTATTACATTCAGGCATAATTAAGCGTGATATACATTGATAACTATTTTAACATGCTTTTAGAAATAACGTCTTCTCTTCAACTCCAGCCTTTGTATGAATGAACCCAATTATATTAAATTTATTAGAATATGAAATACATAACTTGTAAGCTACAGCTTACACAGGTACATGTAGGAGTTATACTTCTTAACTTTCGATTAACGTTATATATTTATTCTTAATTACACGAGTGATGCGAATACATTACTTTGTGTGGAATAGTCAATAAATAGCCAATTACCGTTCTTTAAAAACAGTTTCTCGCTTTAAGTCAGGAACTCTTTTGCAAAGTAGGACATTGGCATAGATATGTAATTAAGGTTATGCGTTGCTGTATTACAAATTGCGAATAGCGGTTTATACTTTGTACTCACCAACCCGTTTTGTCCTAACGGTAATGCGATTTGCCGGAATTTTCAAAAACTTAGAAACTGACTTCTGTAAAAATAAACCTAGAGTTAATAGTATAGAAATACATTTGTTCAAATACAAGCTGTTGAGCTAGAGTTCACATCAAACAAAATCATGATGAAATGATCCGTTTCCAATTTTACTTTTGAGACAATTAAGTCAGTATGTCAGAAAATGCAAAAACAAAAACAAATACGCACACACACACACACACACACACACACACAGACAGATACACACACAGACACACACACACACACACACACACACACACACACACACACACACACACAAAAAAAAAACTTATTCCCTTGTTATCAGTAAATAAACTGTTTTTGACATTATCAGGTTTTTTCCGTTCCTTACAGGGCGATTTTTGTTAGAACAAGCTAATACTCCATACACGACTGGGTGGGGTTTCAGCTCCAATTCCATAATTCGTTTATACATTCTGCACTTTACTCCTGTTGCAATGTGTTACATTAACAGCTTTTCAGAAATTATTCATATCTTCAAAACAAGATACTGAATATAACTCAAATATTTTGAAAATATTTCACAGTCTGTTGTTAATGATGGCACCCACCAACTTCTCAAAAGTCTTACTTGACAGAAATCCTGTGATTGGGTTGTAATGAAAACTTCCATCTCGTCGTCCTCGTGCGGGACAGCCACTGAAGCCTGAGTTTCCATGTACATGTGTTCCTGATAACCTGATGGGATCACTCCCTCCAGTACAAAGTCGCAATCCTCAAACACCTTTTCAGGGTCTCCCATTTGCAGTGGTTTGGATTTGAATGGTATAAACGATTCCTTGCTGATGGCATCCTTTTGATTATAAAAATATAACATATTGAAAACCCATTTATTATAAAGTTTGAATGTAACATGGTTACTATTGTGTGTCCAATAACAGCAGCACATTGCTCTTGTGATAAAACAAAACCAACTGTAGGTCAGACGGAACATCTATTGATAGAAAGACGAACGTCAGACGGAATAGCTATTGATAGAAAGACGAACGTCAGACGGGACAGCGATTATTAGAAAGACGAACGTCAGACGGAACAGCTATTGATAGAAAGATGAACGTCAGACGGAACAGCTATTGATAGAAAGATGAACGTCAGACGGACCATCTATTGATAGAAAGATGAACGTCAAACGGGACAGCTATTGATAGAAAGATGAACGTCAGACGGGACAGCTATTAATAGAAAAACGAACGTCAGACGGGACAGATATTGATAGAAAGATGAACGTCAGACGGAACAGCTATTGATAGAAAGATGAACGTCAGACGGGACAGCTATTCATAGACAGACAAACGTCAGACAGAACAGCTATTGATAGAAAGATGAACGCCAGACGGGACAGCTATTGATAGAAAGACGAACGTCACACGGGACAGCTATTGATAGAAAGACGAACGCCAGACGGAACATCTATTGATAGAAAGATGAACGTCAGACGGGACAGCTATTGATAGAAAGATGATCGTCAGACGGGACAGCTATTGATAGACAGACGAACGTCAGACGGGACACCTATTGATAGAAAGACGAACGTCAGACGGGACACCTATTGATAGAAAGACGAACGTCAGATGGGACAGCTATTGATAGAAAGACGAACGTCAGACGGAACAGCGATTGATATCAAGATGAACGTTACACAAAATGCGCCTCTAAAATTTAGTTATAGATAAAGTACGCAAAACAAATAATAGCACTTCATCATACAGCTGTTCTATAATTCTAGGAATCATCGATGATGCTAGGGTCAAACAGTTGGAATCAATATAGACCTAAACTACTGTTGAAACAAAGGGAATGTGCATAAACCCTTTAATTTATCAATTTTAACAATTTAGAAGAGTCCCGGGTATTTTCAAACTAATAACTAAAGTTTGTAGATTTTGAACTTGGAAATGATTATGCATCAAACATAAACCTCTGGCATAGTTTTATCTGCCTTGAAACGAAACGATACATATTTTGTTGCACCTTAGCATTACCTTAAGTGTCAGAATAGCAGGTAGGTCTTCATATCGTATCTCCACAAGCACTGCTGCCTTTTTTGCAGCCTCTTCTGTCTCTGCTAAGATTGCACCAACTGGTTGCCCATAGAAGTGTACCTTATGTTAAATAGATATATAAACATGCTGACAGTACAAATCTATGATAAACATTACTCTCTACATCGTGATGTTTCGATGTAGAAACCTAAATAATCAGGACTCTTTTGAAATATGATTAACGATTTACTGATAGTTTCCACAGTTATCATTTAAGGACTGCATATTTGATACCTCTAAGTTAATATGGGTCAACAATAATAACGTCGAAAAAAAGTGAAGTAATCTCCTATCTTCGTGAAACACGATAAAATAACACTGGTCTTTACTGGACCTGTGTGTTGACATCATAACGATAAAACTATATGAAAGCTACCCATCATAACTATAAAACTATATGAACGGTTCCCATCATAACTATAAAACTATATGAACGGTTCCCATCATAACTATAAAACTATATGAAAGGTACCCATCATAACTATAAAACTTTATGAACGGTTCCCATCATAACTATAAAACTATATAAACGGTACCATATTAGTCTTTGCATACGAGTCGATACTTTCGCAGCATCTGATGAAAACATTTGACTGATATAGCTGTAATTATTAATGAGGTGACACACGTTTTCCCTACGTCCTCATTGGTTGGATCATAAAGGCGTGGTGGAAGTGGATATTTTTATATCGACGTTTTCTCAGTAACAGAAGGTTAACATTCACTTAGTGACTTCATTTCAATTGTAATGTCACAATGCTCTCTACCCAATCCGGTACTTTCCTCCCGACAAATCGAATACGTTCCGTCTTGTTTGATGATATTAACAATATCTAATACCTTATATAACAAAAACCGACATTTATTTCTGTGAATATCTGATAACATGTATTCCGTCTTTTCGTATTGCAGAGTTATCTACTCTTGTGAACAGGTATTGATTGTTACGTCGTTAGTTTGTGTGAGAAAATTACGTCGTTTTCTCAAATGTTTATGACGTTACTCTCACAAACTCTCACAAACAAATGACGTAACAATCAATACCTGCTCACAAGAGCAGATAACTCTGCAATACGAAAAGACGGAATATGGACCTGAAAAGTGGTATTAACCTGGATTTCGTCTCGGTTAATATCACTTTCTCCTGTGGATTCTACAACAAATGTCCACAAGTGATAAATCAATTAGATATTAGACCATTGTTAATTTATCGTTTTACCAATGAATAAGGTTAGATGGACTCAATATATTACGCATTATGGTAAAAGCAAAATACCTGTATGAGTTTTGAATTCTATTAGATGTGTAGAATATTCAAAACATTTTCTAAATATTTGTATGTTTTTCTGTTGCTTGCATTCACCTATCAAAAGGAATTACCATTCACCAATACTCTGACATGCTAAGGACGAGTAATGAAAAAACATCCCATGTAAACCATCTCATCGTTAATTTGGTTTGCCTTTGATACCAATTGAACTTAAACTGTACCTCTGATGTAGCAAACAAAACATCGTCTTGGGCGCTGACTCCCCATTCGTTCGGCCCTGGTATCCAACTCGCGTCCATAAAATCTATGACGCCTGGAACCTGTCTTGCTTTTGTAACATCTATTGACACAATTTTGGCATGTGCTTTTGTGCTACCGATCAGTTCGACCCATATCTCACCTGTAATAGCAAGCTAGATAATATTTTTATTTCGTCCTCGACATATTTATAACTGACAGGAAGTTATCGTAGATCAAACTTTGATTTGGCAGTAAGTTGGGAAGGGATACACTACATATACATTACATATACATTACATAAACATTTCATATACATTGTATTACTCCGATAATTTAAGATGCACTTATACATAATTATCATAATTCAATATTTCTGAAATAATTTTATTTATAGCTTTCCACTTTTAACGGCAAAATCTTACAACAATTATGAAAAAAAATGTGTTCTGTATTTAAACAACTAAACATTAGGACCAACACAAAACCTGCTGGCGTTTCGTTCACCAGGCACCAGAAAGGCCCACCGGTTAGACGGAAGCTTTGCTAATTTGGAATAAAATTACAATAGTGGGTTACCCGACATAGGACTTTGCTCAGCTGTTTCACAGAAGCTGCGTTTTTGTGATTTGCTTCTATTGTAAACGTCTTTATATATATAGCAGCGATATATTTCCCTCTTATTCCTTTTAGCACTAATGATGGCGTTTGAAATTCGAATAAATTAATCAAAATGCGCTTAATATACCATTTTATATTTCAGATATCTAAACTTAATGCATGAATGTCTCGTTATAACAGAAATATACCAAAACTCCTAATGAGTCAGCCTTTTTCCGAAGGTGTAACCGATTATTGAGCGCTGCCTTACTTACCTTTATGACGTGGAATGTCTGAAACAAACGTCGCCTCGCCGGATACTAAAGAACGTCCTGATACAATGGGGATGGGTTTGCCCACTGCATCGTGCTCCGGTTGGGTCGGAGATAGAGTCTCCCACACCTGTGTGCCTGTACTTGTACCATAATCACGAATATCGTCTTTTGTATCTGTCTGAGGGAATAGGTATGGAATTCGAGTATAGCTTTAGCTAAGCAGTCCTTAGAAAACCTAATTCTAATTCGAGCTGATCTTAGATTTTTAAGCACTAGGATTTGCTAAACTGGAAATATAACATTTATGTACTGTCGAAAAGGGATGAACTATTTCTCTCTCCCTACAATTTTATTCAAGGTTATCGCCTTAGCTATCTCATAACCAAACGCTACGCTTACACATACCCCGCCATGACTTTTAAGGTGTCCTATGTCACCGATTGCTACGCTAACAGCTGATTTCGACCCTATTCTCGTACCAATTTGAAAAGGGGATAGGGGGGATTGTCCTAACTTTAATGAGAACAACAATGAGACCCGTACACAATGCTACTGTTTTGCAACAATGTATATTGAGCGTGTTTATGGTTACATAAAGTATTGTATGACAGTTTTGTCTTTTGACCTTAGGTACAACTTACAGGTACGAAATGAACGAAATGGTCGTATAGACTAATTCAGCTCTTCGCTATGTTTAGCTTCCCGAATCAACAAACCAATTTTATATATAAACGCTCCGTTACTTTGTACTTTTAGTAAAGATTCCACGTCACAATGTGGTTGGCCTATACAGTATAAGACCTCGAGTTTGCCGTTACCTTTCAGCTGGAATTTATTCATGCGCGGTTTTATGAAATACCAGTTTAAAAATACAAAATATGATATTGCAAAAATGTGTATATGTTTAATTGGCACCTAGTGTTTCTGAACAAGTTAAAACGGCTGATCCTTTGTTCCACTGATGGGTCCTAAATAGATAACATAGCAATAGAGATGTAAACATATGCACTTTGTTTGACTTTTTCATCGACTTAATAGAAGTTTTCTTTCTTCGTTTTTCCAGTGAATTGTTCACCATACTTTCATCACATGCATGGCAGAATCCAAGCGCCGTTTTCATAGGTCATTACTCGGCGAAAACTCGTTCAGATAAATAATTGGAAACATCGGAAATACTCATAAATGATCAGAGTGATATAACAGTATGATATAACAGTTATCATGATATAACAGTTATCATGATATAACAGTTATCATATAATCTCTGAGTTGATAAAAGGGTAAGCACGAAGGATTCTTACTATCAATAACTTTACTCTCTTCATTAGACCTAAGAATCTAATTAACGTTTTTATCATCTTATACGGATTTTGATGGAAGCCATAACTATTTCAACATAACTATTACACTCAACCATAGTATTTCAACCATAATAAACAAATTGCTGCTGAAAAATGATACTACACAAATACCTCTTTGGTATCAATCGCTATTTGGTTCCAGAACTTCCGAAAAAATCCCTGAGCCAGCTGCATTTTGAACTTGTTTTCTATTCCTTTTTGCATCCGTTCTAGGTCTTCTGTTAGCGAATCACGTACTTGTCCAAACGTGGAATAGTTTAATTTTCTGTGAAATAAGTTTTCATTCATAATCTTAAAGTGAGCAAAATCTGTTAAATGTTGAAATAAATTGTAATATTGGCTAATATTATGTTCAATCAATTGCTGTGGTTTCCTTGATAATCATCTTTGTTCTTGATAACCGTTAAAGGAAATGAACAGGAGCGTCATTTCTAAACATTAACTGCAATTAATATGATAGTGGTACATTTTCTCATCTCATTATTGTCGTTTCTTTATTTTTAATATATGTGATGAAGAACGTTTCATAAGAATAATGTTAAGAAATAAGTGTGCATGTAAGCAATTGCAATTTCATTTGTGTGCATGTCGTATGATATTCTTGTAAGATTGCAAACTATTTCACAATTCTTATTGTTTGCCGCGTCTAAAATGAAATTCCATGTCTGGTTAACTGAATTGGCTGGTGAGTTGTACAGTATCAGTATATATTAATTGGCTGGTGAGGTGTACAGTATCAGTGTATATTAGTTGGCTGGTGAGGTGTACAATATCAGTATATATTAGTTGCCTGGTGAGGTATTCTTATTGTTTGCCGCGTCTAAAAGGAAATTCCATGTCTGGTTAACTGAATCGGCTGGTGAGTTGTACAGTATCAGTCTATATTAATTGGCTGGTGAGGGGTACAGTATCAGTATATATTAGTTGGCTGATGAGGTGTACAGTATCAGTATATATAAGTTGCCGGGTGAGGTGTACAGTATCAGTATATATTAATTGGCTGGTGAGGTTACAGTATCAGTATATATTAATTGGCTGGTGAGGTGTACAGTATCAGTATATATTCGTTGGTTGGTGAGGTGTACAGTATCAGTATATATTAATTGGCTGGTGAGGTGTACAGTATCAGTATATATTCGTTGGTTGGTGAGGTGTACAGTATCAGTATATATTAATTGGCTGGTGAGGTGTACAGTATCAGTATATATTCGTTGGTTGGTGAGGTGTACAGTATCAGTATATACTAATTGGCTGGTGAGGTGTACAGTATCAGTATATATTAGTTGGCTGATGAGGTGTACAGTATCAGTATATATAAGTTGCCGGGTGAGGTGTACAGTATCAGTATATATTAATTGGCTGGTGAGGTTACAGTATCAGTATATATTAATTGGCTGGTGAGGTGTACAGTATCAGTATATATTCGTTGGTTGGTGAGGTGTACAGTATCAGTATATATTAATTGGCTGGTGAGGTGTACAGTATCAGTATATATTCGTTGGTTGGTGAGGTGTACAGTATCAGTATATATTAATTGGCTGGTGAGGTGTACAGTATCAGTATATATTCGTTGGTTGGTGAGGTGTACAGTATCAGTATATATTAATTGGCTGGTGAGGTGTACAGTATCAGTATATATTCGTTGGTTGGTGAGGTGTACAGTATCAGTATATATTAATTGGCTGGTGAGGTGTACAGTATCAGTATATATTCGTTGGTTGGTGAGGTGTACAGTATCAGTATATATTAATTGGCTGGTGAGGTGTACAGTATCAGTATATATTCGTTGGTTGGTGAGGTGTACAGTATCAGTATATATTAATTGGCTGGTGAGGTGTACAGTATCAGTATATATTAGTTGGTTGGTGAGGTGTACAGTATCAGTATATATTAATTGGCTGGTGAGGTTACAGTATCAGTATATATTAATTGGCTGGAGAGGGGTACAGTATCAGTATATATTCGTTGGTTGGTGAGGGGTACAGTATCAGTATATATTAATTGGCTGGGGAGGTGTACAGTATCAGTATATATTAATTGGCTGGTGAGGTGTACAGTATCAGTATATATTCGTTTGGTTGGTGAGGTGTACAGTATCAGTATACATTAATTAGCTGGTGAGGTGTACATTATCAGTATATATTAGTTGGCTGGTGAGGTGTACAATATCAGTATATATTAGTTGGTTGGTGAGGTGTACAGTATCAGTATATATTAATTCGTTGGTGAGGAGTACAATATCAGTATATATTAGTTGGCTGGTGAGGTGTACAGCATCAGTATATATTAATTGGCTGGTGAGGTGTACAGTATCAGTATATATTAGTTGGCTGGTGAGGTGTACAGTATCAGTATATATTCGTCGGTTGGTGAGGTGTACAGTATCAGTATATATTAGTTGGCTGATGAGGTGTACATTATCAGTATATATTATTTGGCTGGTGAGGTGTACAGCATCAGTATACATTAATTGGCTGGTGAGGTGTACAGTATCAGTATATATTAATTGGCCGGTGAGGTGTACAGTATCAGTATATAGTAATTGGGTTGCCTGGTGAGGTGGACAGTATCAGTATATATGGCTGATGAGGTGTACAGTATTAATATATATTAGTTGCCTGGTGAGGTGTACAGTATCAGTATATATTAGTTGCCTGGTGAGGTGGACAGTATCAGTATATATGAATTGGCTGTTGATGTGTGCAGTATCAGTATATATTGGTTGGCTGATGAGGTGTATAGTATCAGTGTATATTAATTGGCTGGTGATGTGTATAGTATCAGTATATATTAGTTGGATGATGAGGTGTACAGCATCAGTATATATTAGTTGGCTGATGAGGTGTACAGTATCAGTGTATATTAGTTGGCTGGTGAGGTGTACAATATCAGTATATATTAGTTGGATGATGAGGTGTACAGCATCAGTATATATTAATTGCCTGGTGAGGTGTACAGTATCAGTATATATTAATTGGCTGTTGATGTGTATAGTATCAGTATATATTAGTTGGCTGATGAGGTGTACAGTATCAGTGTATATTAATTGGCTGTTGATGTGTACAGTATCAGTATATATTAGTTGGCTGATGAGGTGTATAGTATCAGTGTATATTAATTGGCTGGTGAGGTGTACAGCATCAGTATATATTAATTGGCTGGTGAGGTGTACAGTATCAGTATATATTAGTTGCCTGGTGATGTGTACAGTATCAGTATATATAAGTTGCCTGGTGAGGTGTACAGTATCAGTATATATTAATTGGCTGGTGATGTGTACAGTATCAGTATATATTAATTGGCTGGTGAGGTGTACAGCATCAGTATATATTAGTTGGCTGGTGAGGTGTACAGTATCAGTATATATTAATTGGCTGGTGATGTGTACAGTATCAGTATATATTAGTTGCCTGGTGAGGTGTACAGTATCAGTATATATTAGTTGGATTATGTCTTGATTTCAATAATCGGTGTAAGCGACGACACAAAAGACGTTTCAATCTTCCTTAATACGTAACTTATTAATCCCTTCCTTTTTCTTTTACATTGATTCGTCAATCATACCAATGTAATCTTTAGTTGTTTAATTACACCATTGAGCTGCTGGATACGTTTAATTGGCTTATAAGGCGAAGTTTGGTGTATGAATTGCTTGATTAAGTAGCCACCAGCGTTCTATCGTCGTCAATGATGATAGTTAACAAGATGTCTACATGACAATCACGACGGTTTTATGTAAAAACACGTAGTATGGTGGTTGGTACGTTTGACTCGTTACTTGATGTAACACTTACTTTCCAACAAGTAGGCTAGCTGTATGTGATGCTGCTGTAAATGTTGGACCGATTCCGCCAAAGAACAGACGTGCTGAAGTTACCGTCTCATCAGCCAGAGTAACAGTGAAGCAAGCATTGGCAATGGCGTAGTCAAAACTCTTTCGTTTTGACTGTTTATAGTAAAACGTTTTACTTTGCTGTGAGAAACAACAGAATGTAAAGGGAAATTAAATGTTACTAAATTGCGGGTATGAATCATTTCGGAAAATACCAATACTGTCGCAACCCTATTTTATAATTGTAATGTGGGGTTTTATTCCAGGCTTGTCCTTAAAATTCACGTTGGAATATTGTAATTTTATACCAATAATCGTTTATTCCTATATTTTAT
Source organism: Mizuhopecten yessoensis (assembly GCF_002113885.1). Classification (NCBI taxonomy): domain Eukaryota; kingdom Metazoa; phylum Mollusca; class Bivalvia; order Pectinida; family Pectinidae; genus Mizuhopecten; species Mizuhopecten yessoensis. The sequence goes on from NW_018405900.1 coordinate 685,906, forward strand.
AAAAAATCATTGTTTGTATCTTTAACTTTAACTTTTTTCGATTAAGTGGTTTTTTTTCAATGCTAAACTTCTCATACTGTCCGTCTGTAGATTCTGAACGTCTGATTTCATGGAACAGTTGGTAACTTAATCCAAATGTCATTTAAAAGAAACCTTACAGTACAAGCATACAAGTGAATCAAGTTGATATATTCTACTATACCGACGAATCAGAAAGCGGAGTTTAGTGAGAACAAATAATAAAAGTAAATATTAATTGCGACGTCTCAACAGTATTGACTTTTCCTTTTTGTGACATCGAAATGCAGTATTCATTGACTCAACATTTATGAGATCATATTTTTATAACGAAAATGCAGTAAAAATTATGTTTGCGAAAGATACCAAAATATTCACCTTAATTAGTGAAATACAATTGTTATTTATCAAGAAATCAGGGATATCTCCTACCTTTTTGTAAGGTGTCTCATTTTGATATAACCATCTATATAAACAGCATCAATATGTACACATGTTGAAAAGGTGAATTGATTAGTAACTAGAGAAGTTAACAAAAATCTAAATTTGACTCAAGTCTACATTTTTTATAACGAAAACTTATGCATTTAACAAAATATTATGTATTTTATTAATTGTCTTCTGATTCAGTTTGCTGAAGTGACGGACATTGGTCTAAATATACAATCATTGAATGATAGACTTCTATAGATGCAGGATGCGTTCTGACCGCAGTTTCCTGACTATCTTACCGTGTTCATAGGTATTCTTATTGAAACTACGACGTCCGATTTCTGCAGACTAGTTTTCCAAGGCCCCGAGACCAAATCTTCCTCTATCAAAATTTCCGACTGTCCATCTTTAAATGAAAAAAAAAATCACATTTCGAATGGTTTTTAAATAGGTGTGAGAAATTGATTAAACAATTCTATAACGAGTGTAAACATTGTAGTTAATTCAATTTAAAGTCTAAATTTAAATGATGAAAATACCTTTCGTAGCTATAAGCGCCGTAGCCCCCAGAGCCATCAGCACTGGGTACAGGTCTGAGCGTGGATCACAAAGTGCAAGGTGACCGCCTATTGTCTGTAATATATTACAATGTACATACATGTATATGGGGATATAAATGAGTATTGAAATATATGTTGACATCATGGGCGAAAATTCCATTCAAATTTAAAGGCCAAATTAAATTCTTAGCCCTTTTTTCATTTTAAAAAATTAATTTAGCCTTTAGCCTTTTAATTTTCTTAAATAAAATAAAAATAGATAAACTAATTGATAGAGGCTTTGTGAACAAGAGGAGGTAGTGTTTTTTGTGTTTTTGACAATGCGTGTTGCCTACTACGATGAAAAGATTCCATTCATTTTTTCCAAACACAAAATATAACTTTTGTTTTAGTGAAAAAAACGATTGCAATATTTACCAAACAAATATCAACGCGCAATAGTTAATGTTATACAAAGATTCTAATTTTTGAAAATATGTAAACGTTTATTAGATAACAGTTTCTAAATATGTTCACGTTTTTTTCTACATTCATATTGATCTTAACGTGTTATACACAATGACAGTTGACAAAGTGATAGGACAGCAATACAATGAGTCGGTATATTGTTCTAGAGTGTCGTTATCACTCATGGCTTTTATCCATAACAAAAGTAAACGATTTGTGTTTTAAATGAAAAGTACGAGAAGAGCAAGACCGGGTGTTCCGGAAGTGAAAACGTCTTCTCTTCTGCTTTATAGACGACAGCAGTCGTGTAAATTTAGGTCAGATCATAGTAATGTCACGTCTTTAAAGAGATAAGTGTAGAAGACGAATAAAATTAAAACAGGAAGGAATAACTCGACATTCACGTAACACATGGAAAAGGCATATTTCCAATTGAGATCATTATGACGAACAAAGCAAATGGCCCTATCCTTCCCGAAACTGCACCTCTCAAAACTATGTGTTGTTCAAGTGAATTCGGCATGCTTATTGTACAGCTTAGTAGTGCAAACAGTGCATGCTTATCATGCTGTTAGTGAAGATCTAAGTAGCAAAAGCACATGCACCTTAATAATAGAGATATTCTATCAAATTCTAGTAAAGTTCTACTTGTTAAATTTGAATTTCTGCACTTTTTGTATATAATATTCGCTCCACAAATACGTAATTCCACAAGGCGTTTCTTACTGAAACGTTCCTTATCTGGTCTGATCCTAGTAACCGCAAGCTTTTCTTCAGTGCATGGATACTCGTGTAACACTGGTCTGAAATGGTAATATATCAGTGTTTTTTTTGTTTTTGTTTTTATAAAAATTGAACCTAAAGAATGTCTTAAAGCGACAGAGTTGACAGGATATTATATTTGAATATGATCGATATGTGAAGGAAAAACATGTAGATAACCTTCTGTTTATGTGAAGCAATACATATTTGTTATTTCATGTAAGTTATGTAATTGAGACCAAAAAGTAATCCGCATCTATCAAAATCGATCGATTTTATAAGTGTTTTAGATTTGATTTCTTTCTGAAATATAGATAAAAAATTACATGATTGATACTCATCAAGACATTTTGAAAAACAATCTTGATAATGAGTTAGAAGTTTGACGAAATCCCCTCAGGTAAAGGTTGTGTTTTAGTATCTTTTAACATTGAATATTACATTGTGTGTCCTCAAAAAGTATAACTTTTACCTTTTTCAACGGCGGAAATGATACCATCTAAATGGTTCTCCAAAGATGCAAGATCAACTGCAGCACCGACTTCAAGTACATCGTTTTGTAACAGGAACACATTCATTTCCTGTACGTGGGAGCAACAAATCAGTGTATTTCCGGTCATAGTTCCTTTCTTCAAATAGTATCCTGTAAAGAGATGAAATGTTATGAATCTGCGAATAGTCCGGCTAAAATGTTATTATATACTTAATCACACACTTTACTGATATTTGAAGCGAATTAAACACATTAACAATGTAAAAAAAATATTCTGAAATTTTAAAAAGAGGCCTAGAGGGCCTATGTCGCTCATCTCTTTATTTTGTTACATGAAACTGACATAAAGGTAACCTAATTTGGTAACTAGAACACAAGACATTTTAACATCTCAAACGGTTCTCAAGATATTGTTGTTTGGATTTTGAAATTTGAATTTTACAGCTTTTAACCCACGTTGACCTTTGACTCCGACTAGCAATTCAAGTTGACCTTAAACGTCATTACTGTTATTAAGAAAAATATTTGCACTGCTGGTCTACATAACATACCCAAGTATAATGACTCAAGTCTAAATGGTTCTTAGGACATTGTTGTTTGAAGTTTTTAACATATTTGACTCCATGTGACCTTGAAAGTAGGTCAAGGTCATTTTAATGAGAAAACTGTATAGCACTCCATCCCTGGTACCTACTGGCGAAATAGCATGAACACATGCCTCATGGAACTTGAGAAGAAGATCGTTAAAGCTTTTAATCCTTGATGATCTTTGACCCCTGACTAGCACTTAAAGATTCGCACTGCTAGTGTACATAACATATCCATGTATCCTGACTCTAGTCCTTATGGTCTATTAAATATTGTTGTTTGAATTTTTAAAATATTTGACTCCTGTAACCTTGAAAGTAGGTTAAGGTAATTTAAATGAGGAAACCCCATCCCATCTACCTACTGGTCAAATGTCGTGACCGTATGTCCTCCAGGTCTTCAGAAGATGTGGTTCAAAAGAAAAAGTTGACGGACGGACGACGGACGCAGTACGGCATAAGCTCACATGGCCCTTCGAGCCAGTTGAGCTAAAACTGTTTGTATCGGCATTATATCAATGCTAAGACATGGAGGATATCTAACAATTTCGCTTTGAACGCCACATGTATTTCATGAGTGTGGCAGAAAACTTCAATATTTCAAGGATTGCGACTAATAAGAGAAAAAGAAATGCAAACCAATAGCAGTGGCTCCCATGACAAGCCTGGCCCCTTGGATGTCCTCCATTAGTTGTACGACTTCCTGTAATGTGGTTGGTCTGACCCACACCATGTCCCTTGACACGAAGCGCACAGTGTTGGAACCAAGCGCCTATTTGTAAACACAGGTACTACAGTTGTGTACGTGATCGGGTAACCATGTGTTTAATTGATTTCGCTTACAAGAACAGATTAACTTTTAACAGGAAAGGACGGAAGTCAAAACTTAATATGAATACAACATCATATGGACGAGACTTTTTTTCAAATGGTAAAGCAAGAACGCGTTATTTGATATTTTTAGAACAACATGCACAGCGTTAATCGTTACCTGTAGATCCGATTGGAAGTCACTAACTGAAGCCTTTTCTTGATGAGTTTTGAATTCACAAGTCTGTAATAAACGGGTTAAATGTTATTCAGCTGAGGACTTTGTTTAAATCCCATACATTCACATGTGGTATCCAGAATTAAACAGGTTAGTAGTTATAGACCTTTCCTAAATGTATCAAGTTATAGATATATAAATATCTTTTTTAATAAATCAAGCTTTGCTTCGAGGTGAGATTCTTGAATGTCTAACCCTCAGCTTGAAGCAAATCTTGCGTTGGACAAACAAAAACATCACCTCTCATATTGAAATTTTTCAGTCATATGCCCAGCGTTAAGGGTAAGTTAAACCAACTGGAAACTAATGTAAGCACCGTCACTCATTAACAAATCATCAAATTCTAGCCGTTGAACTTCATGAATCATCTCCCATTTTCTTTCCTTACCCGAGCTTTCAATATGTCTTCAATGTCGCCGCATGCACCCTCCTAAAAATATTTATGTGTATAAAATAAAAATGGCATTATTACAAAACAGAGTTAAGTGTAAATTGTGTAATTATGATACCGGAATTCCTATCGGGTGTATTGATATGTACGTACTCTACACTACAGTTGATCATCAACTAAACGGATTTTTCTAGAGAATTGAGCTTCTGGAAGCAAAGGAAAAGACTCGTAATGAAATGATTCTCTAATTTATTTTATAAATAACTATAGTTGATTAACGCTTAAATTTTCGGTTTAATTTAGCATTAGTATCACGCTTCATCTTTTAAATGTTAGTTAAGATATTTTTCTAGCACTATTGGACAAACTGTGTTTCTTCAATGCTTTATGATATCTTTTAAACTGCAATAAGGGAAGAGCTGACATATAGTGCAAAACTGTCTCTTTACCTATCATTTGAATTTGATTTTAACTGTTCAAAAACAGTTAATACTTTCTATGATAATGACAGATATTCATCCGGTACTGACATATTACCAAGACTGGGATGAATCCAATCTTTCATACTGTACCTCAACCGTAGAAAATTAGAATGACTAATTAAAACAAATACCTTACAAAGAGGTTTGAATGACTCTATAATTGGTCTGTATCCGGTACATCTGCAGAGGTTACCTTTAATGATAAAAAAACCATATTAAAAGCAAACTTTAAAAATGTGATAAATGTTTAGATGTATTAGTTTTTGCTCTTATTGAATTCCGGACTCTCAACAGTAAAATTGACAATTAAGTTGTACAGTCTCTATAAAACCTCAAAATCAATCGCTCTGTGGTTTACACATAGGGGCCCACTTGCATAAAACATCTCAACTCTTGAGATTTCCTCAAGTCTAAGATTTCCCATAGACAATACATTGCTTGAGATTTTCCTTAACTTTGAGATGTTTTATAGAAGTGGGCCAGGGTCTTTCAATTGGAGACAAATTATGGTTAAATTAAATGAAAAAAACACTTGTTGTAAATCATTATCAAACTATGAAAATATTTCCGAAAAACGAGTGTTGCTATCAGTAAACATAGAAAATGTTATCTCGTTCCTGCAAAATATGGATTTTTGTTTAAAATAAAGCAAGAACCAAAGAAACCATCCAAAACGATAAAACCTTTTGTTGCTTAATGTAAATATAAGTAAAACTAATTGGATTGCATACCGTCATAGAGTCAAGAATAGGTATTTCTATCTTCATAAACAAATTGTTTCCATTGGATCGTGTTAATGCAGATAATGCAAACGAAGAACTAATGATGTTTATGTGCCTACAATTGTATCTTTCATCAGATTGAACGGAAAGCTACTGATGTAGAGTATTACTAACAAGTTGAAGAACATACCCCCAAGCTTGCGATAGACCGACAGAGTCTGGGATAGTGAAATATCCGCGAGTGTCCAGGACAGGCCAGGAACAGCCTAACTCCGAATCAATGCCCTAAAAGCCGTGCGTTATCCGAACTCCGAAGAATTCCCTAGTATGTATTATCTTTTATAGTTTGGCAAGAACGGAAACAATCAGTAACACGGATTTTGTGTCGAGTTTAAATATTGAAATTTACAAATGGATGGGACACATATTTCCAATGAGACATTCAAACAATGAATAAAATAAATTAACCATAGTCTCATCTTGGGATTATCGTATTGGTGCACGTTCCAAAGATGTTATGCAGTAATCAACTGTCACGCAAAACTTGTAACAGTATGAAAATGTTGCAACGCTGGCAAAGTCATATCTCTCCATCAGATAACTTCCTTTACATCAATACGATATACCTTATATCGACATTAGCCAGCACACATTACCTTCCAGCGCCTGCTCCAGTCGTTCCTGTGACGGCTCCTTGTCTGTCTGTGTGAGTGTATACACAGACATGATCATACCCGGGGTACAATAACCACACTGTACACCGTGGCACGCCACCATACTCTCCTTTATAAAAATATCGAATATATACCGAACGTCCATTATTTTTGTTACATGATGACAATGATTGAAAATGATTAAAAACTGCTAGAAAAAACGTATAAATTGTCTATTATAATTCAATAATAGGACCACTACACAAACGTTAATGATAATTCAAGTAACTTTTTCATACATATCGTGCATATAACTAAAAATTCATTTTAAACAAATCAGCTGGAATCTATTAACTATATTTTTGTGAGTTTGGTATTACCTGTATTGGATGCAAGCCTTTCCGCTGACTGCTTACACCCTCTATTGTAGTTATAACATGACCGTGGAGATAGCAAAGCGGAGTTATACACGCATAGATGTTTTTATGTCGGTTTAAATGTCAAAGAAATATTTTACAATAATGATGGTGAACAAATGTGTATGTATTATCTTAAGACCAATTAGGATTTCAACCTGTTGTCCCCTAGCATCAGCGTCATCCTAGAAGAACGGAACAGCTGTGTGATGCAGTATACTTCTTTCTTATCGATGAGACGACACGGATAACTCAATAAGTCACCAGAAACCTTCACATCAATCGAAGGGGGAGAGGGGGTTCCATGATAAATAGGGTTTACTGCACCATATGTGGTGCCCGCTTTAAAAGTTGGAAAACTGTCTACATATACTTAAGATAACTATTAATTAGTTTTAATCGTTCGGTATTACGTATTTGATAACAAAAGAAATTGCCCTTTATAGAATTGACACTAGGTATTGCACAGCAAAATAAAATGAGAGAAACAAATAATCAACCTCAAAAATGTACCAAGGCCTGAATTAAAACCTTTGACCTCTAACTCGATTGAGACGGTCGCTCCAACAGACTGAGCTATACCTGATGGATTATAATCACCTGGCCCGTTTCCACCACAACTACTTCAAACCTATTTTAAGGGGAGGGAAGTAAAGATATGAAAACATTGAAGTAAGATTAACCTGTATGATCCCTAGCTCAAACCAACTGGAAACAGAATTGTTCAATCGATAGGCGACTAGATGTCCTATAAAGGATACCGGACAATCTTCTGACCTGGGTCCCACCATGACGTCATCACCGTACACGCTCCACATCCTCCTTGGTCGCATCCATTCTTCGTTCCAGTCAAGCCCACAAAAACATTGTCAAGGAGTTTTGTATGGTAATCAGCTATCCCCTGGTCATACTTACCACGTTTTGGTGAAATTGTGCACTTAATTTATAATGAAAAACTAAATATAACTGACGTACGAAATATAACTAAGAGAATTAGCTGATTAACAGAGTATAACGCTTTATAAGAAACAGAGTAGTTTTCTTTAAATTTATGGATTAGTTTCCATTATGTCTTAGACCCCTGTTTCGCAAAGTCGACAAAACCTATACAATAGTAGTGCTATTGGGGTCGTTAAATAAAAGTCATGGTCAAAACGTATTCAAACATTTTAAGAAATGATTCCAAGTAAAGGTCGTTAATGTTAAAAAGATACGTTCATTCCGTAGGTACTGAAGTAGTGTTCTCGATGGTTGAGGTGCTGCAATCACCTTCTGCATAAAAAAAGTCAAATTATAAATTGTCCATAAGTGTCTTAGTGTTGATCAATTACTCCTTTCTCAGATGGTCTAAACGTCAGCATGTAGATACTTAATTCTGGAATTTGTTTGTTTAGTCTTTGCTATGCCTAATGGTATATAAGGCAAGGACAAATTGCCCTCACTCTTCTCTATAATTTGCTTTTCTATCTATTTCATTTTGATGGTGCGCCTCCAAGTTGTGTTTGGTCTACCTCTTTTCCCTTTTCCTTCTGGTGAAGAGTACTTAATGTACAAAATGGGTATAAGTAAATGATCAATTTGCTACCAATTCTGCATCGATCTATTGGATAGATAGGTGCTTTCCTACCTACACTTTATATAAGATAGCATACTCAATTTTCATGCAGAAAGATATGCCCAAGCAAACAGAACGCCGTTAAATAACAAGACTTATCTATACAAGGCAAGCAATTAACATCAGTAGATACTGATTTCGTATATATATATATAACACAGTGATATACATTTTGTACATAACATAAATAATTACCTGTTCGCCATTGACGTAGATGACTAGTTTATCTCCTACCTCGTCCATCTTCAGTCACAGCCAAGTCTGAAAATATGTCAGTATTGATCATCTCGAGGTGACTTGTTAATAAGTGATCAATTACTCCAACGGGCAATCCAAACAAATCGGCAACAGTTATGTAGAAGATTACTCTACATATATGATGCAGGTTTGATGTCAAATCTGTTTCTGTGTTAACTATTGTAATTGAGAAATTGTAAAATAAATTGGATAAAACATTATTTAAAACAAATCAACTAATTGCTGTTCCCGTCGTTATTCCATCTAAATGTCCTAGTGTAGGAGGAGATATCGCGGCATACATATCCGAATAAATGCAGTAAATATTGTTAGCCACGCTGCATGACTAGGTAGATGTACCTCGGAGAAAAATACCAGTAAAGAACGATGACTATTGTTAATACTTTGTGTTTCTGATGGATATGGGTTTCCTGCCCCATTTGTGTGTATTGCCTTGATTGGGGGTCATTGTTTGCCCGCGTGACTGCGTTTGAGTTTAGTGTTCCATGGCTGAGGAGGAGCACATGTACAGTACTTTTTGAGTTTATTGTTCCATGGCTGAGGAGGAACATATGTACAGTATTTCTTGAGTTTAGTGTTCCATGGCTTAGGAGGAACACATGTACAATACTACTTGAGTTTAGTGTTCAATGGCTGAGGAGGAACACATATACAGAACTACTTGAGTTTAGTGTTCCATGGCAGAGGAGGAGCACATGTACAGTACTACTTGAGTTTAGTGTTCCATGGCTGAGGAGGAACACATATACAGTACTACTTGAGTTTAGTGTTCCATGGCTTAGGAGGAACACATGTACAGTACTACTTGAGTTTAGTGTTCCATGGCTTAGGAGGAACACATGTACAGTACTACTTGAGTTTAGTGTTCCATGGCTGAGGAGGAGCACATGTACAGTATTACTTGAGTTTAGTGTTCCATGGCAGAGGAGGAGCACATGTACAGTACTTTTTGAGTTTATTGTTCCATGGCTGAGGAGGAACACATGTACAGTATTACTTGAGTTTAGTGTTCCATGGCAGAGGAGGAGCACATGTACAGTCCTTTTTGAGTTTATTGTTCCATGGCTGAGTAGGAACACATGTACAGTATTACTTGAGTTTAGTGTTCCATGGCAGAGGAGGCGCACATGTACAGTACTTTTTGAGTTTATTGTTCCATGGCTGAGGAGGGACACATGTACAGTATTACTTGAGTTTAGTGTTCCATGGCTTAGGAGGAACACATGTACAGTACTACTTGAGTTTAGTGTTACATGGCTGAGGAGGAGCACATGTACAGTATTACTTGAGATTAGTGTTCCATGGCTGAGGAGGAGCACATGTACAGAACTACATGCGTTTACTGTTCCATGGCTGAGGAGGAGCACATGTAAAGTACTACATGCGTTTACTGTTCCATGGCTGAGGAGGAGCACATGAACAGTACTACTTGAGTTTAGTGTTCCATGGCTTATGAGGATCACATGTACAGTACTATTTGATTTTAGTGTTCCATGGCTGAAGAGGAGCACATGTACATTACTACTTGAGTTTAGTGTTCCATGGCTAAGGAGGAGCACAAGTACAGTACTACTTGAGTTTAGTGTTCCATGGCTGAGGAGGAGCACATGTACAGTACTACATGCGTTTACTGTTCCATGGCTGAGGAGGAGCACATGTACAGTACTACTTAGCACCACCTCGATTTGCGACAGAATTCGGTCACATCAATCCAAGTCCGTCTAAGGCTACCTGCAAATCGTATCGTTATCAACATAGCAAGGTCAAACGAACCGACTGTTTATATCTTCCCCAGTAACACTATGTACATAGGCCAGGTTAAGATACGTCTGCCCAACGTGTACGCCTTGCCCTACCGGGTTTAACATATCATTTCCATCCAGATTTTACTGGATTGCATTGGAGCTTTATATGTTGACAGTTAATAGTGTTGTTACTATCTTACTGAAAATAAAGTGTTGTGGCAGGTATTTGGGGCTACAGACGCAACGACCGAGACACTGGCGTTCTTGTTGTTTTGTTTTAATCGGGTCATAATAACAACTGTCAAATAGACAACCCTGGCTACATAGCATATTGTTGGCGAGCCAAACCCCGATTCTTAAATCAAGCTCTGGGGTGGCGCCTCTACTGTGACTTATGCATTTTTTTTAAATTTAAATTTACAATCACCAATTGTTTTCATTTCACAGTGTGTCGATAGTTTATAGATCTAATTACAATTTAAATCGAGTACCAGATCTATCATAACATCAAAAGTCGGAGTTTGACTTACACTATTAATGATGAAGTTGATTTTTTGTGTGCACGGGTACAGCTTACACAGCATTGATAATCTTGTTTTATTTTTGAAAAAATGGATCTTTTCCATCTAATGAATTTACAGATAAAAAATTGAAAACTTTACCTTGAAGCCAATCAATTGGTTTTATAGGCATTCTCAGGTGGGGGTTAACTCAAATAGTAGTAAATGGTCAGTAAATGAGTTCTTCAAGGATAATTAAGATCTAGCAAATTGTTTTTATGAAACCCGGGTTAGATTGTGACATGCATTGCTAATGAAGTTTGTAATTACGGACAGTCATAGAATGAAGCTGACATGTGTACAATCGAGACGTATTTGTGCTGTTATTAGGCTGGATGATTGAAATTAACAGAAATTCAAATCTGGATGGCAATACACACTTCCTGGTATGTACTCTAAAGTGATGACATCGTCATATTACCTATTGCACTAGCTTTACGTATTTTAATATGGAACAAAATCTTAACATGATTTTGAATTATGTCATTTATACGAAATTGTACAGGCTTTGTGGCTTAAAGAGGGATAACGGAGTCGTCACATTGTAAGCAACGTTACGTAGCATTCCTATAAAGTAAATCTACTCACCTGATATAAGCTGTCCAGATCATCTGTGATATTACATGGGATGTGTCAAGGCTTGATACCGCCAATACTACGTTGCCCTCGACCTTGTCACCACACTCAGACCACACATATACCGCGTGTATAAGATGGGTACACACACCTTTACTGGAAGTTCACAAACAAATTGACAACTCAGGACAGAAAATATCGGCGAAAATTTCAGTATAAGTTCAGTCACAGGACTTGTATTGAAATGAAGTTTTCGTATGTAGTATGGCACTACCGTCAATATTCTAAAGAGGTATATAACTGGTCCCGTTTAGTCACGTGTGTACATTACTTTTTCGAATAAGCAAACCTTAGGATTGAGTTGGTAATATATATAAGAGAGATAATGAAAAAGCATTTATAATAAGCATACATTAAAAACCATTTTCAGGGAATTGCCTGAAACAAGGTCGTACGGTCGTTGTTTCTTTATAACACACAATGCACCATTTTCTGTACAAAGACAAAGTAGCATATGGAAGTTACATTTGAAAATGATAGTAGGAGTTTGCTAGTGATATGGACCATTCTTGTCTTAGTCTCCCATAAACGATGCCAGCAAAATCCACAGGGAGCTATAGATACCAGTATCAACAATATTTTTCAATAGATCTTAGTCACTTAACCGACATACTGTTATGAACCCATCAATTGTTTGTCTCAGTCAGTAAAGTCGTTGGTTTGTGATAACGTGTCTCGCACGAGTAACTAGTACGGATTCCGTGATTTAGGGACGGTGACATTCGATGTCTGTCTAGATGTTCTAAAATATGATTACACAATATTTGTTCAAGAAACATAAGAATAACAAAGTCAGGAAACATTTATTTAAAATCTTGGTAAGTCGATACAAAAAGCCGAACAAAGTAAACATTGTACTGTATGGCCATTTCGTCCATTCAGGCTACATCAGTGATACTAAGGTATGGACCTTGGCTTTAAATCAAAGAAATGTATCCTGGAATATTTTGAAAGATTTTATTTTGTACTATACTATAGATTATCTTACAATGTTTGTATTTGCTATTTTATTATTATAACTCTGGTGTTATTTTGGCAGGATGGCACTGTGTATAGTGACAGTCTTTGAAGTGCCTCTAACCAAACACTAGACTATATTACTTGAAGTATATAGAATATGGTTATTGAAATGTTGAAATCTATGATTTTCTAACTATTATTTTCTATGGACATGTATCGATTGGTTCAAGTATTCTCCTATTCATTTGAACATATATTATATCTTCTCTATAATACTCTCTCTCTATATATAAACAAACATATGAAATGTGTGTATTTCTTCTGGAAAGGACTTTAATAGGTTATGCCTTGCCTAATCTAATTGTGTCTTAAATGCAATAAAATTTGTTTGAAATGAAATCAGTGGTACTGTTAAAAGCAAAATAATGAAAATGTAAGTCTACAGAGTTACGAACCCTATGTAGGAGAATGGGACCCAAGTTTCCCACAATGGTAAACATTCCTGCTTATTCGAACGACACCCGCCATGTAAACATAGTCGCAGACAGAAATAGAATATTTTACATATAGATATCATGATGGTGACCATATGACTTACTCTTCATCATCCGGCATAATCTTGAAACCCGGAGTTTTAAATTTGTCTGTAAGCGTTTGACATCTATCAAGAAAATCATATATGGTACATGAAAACGCCGTAGTAGGGAGAAACAGATATGCTACTATCAACAAAGGTAAAGTTCACGATCGAAGTATCAAAACCGTCATACTTATCATACAGCTTATTAGCGAGCTGTCGATAATGACGGGTAATAGGTAGAAGTTGAGATAAACAGCCTGTATTATCCCTGATTTCAGTTTCAGTACATACGATCAATATGGTCAATAATTCGAAATTTTCGAAAAATTTAGACCTACGTGAAAACAAAAACAATACGACCTGTGTGAGTTATGCTAGTGTTCAGATTGGAAAAGTCAAAAGTTCTGACAGAAGTACCTTATTTGGGAAACGATATGGTAAACGTCAATAACCCAGAAATAACATCACTTCAACACGTAGATTGTATTATTAACGATCTAAGGCAGGTGATGTATTGGTTGACATGACGCATATAATCAGTATGTTTCGATACTAGGATTACTGGAGTAACGGATCATTTGCTATATGCGTCTATGTTATTGATAAGAACAGAAAAATAACGATCCTGAATTTTATTCCATCTGGTTTATGTTAGTTTGATAGAGAGGTGATATATTTTATTCAATGTAAATAAAGTTGAAGGGTATCTGCGCGATAAAAGAGATGCAGGTACTTATCAATATATAAATGGCCCATTTTACTATGCCATACGGCCAAGTCATAAATATGGTATTACACACGTGTAGTAATAAAACCTAAAGGTGTTGTGATTGTTCAAAACCGTGGGAACATATTCCTGCGCCACTACAAGCACTACATTTATTTACTACACCGTAATATAAAATGGCTGACTAGATAAACATTGGCGACACGGTTACAATTGACAACAAAGAAACAGGTACTGTAAAGGTTATTGTTCCAAGAGGTTTTGCAACATTTTAAAGTGTAGAAGTTTCTGGAATTTATTTTAAAGTTGAACTTGAACGAGATCGGAAGGTCACTGTTACACAGGCCCGGTCAGAACAGCAACCAGGCAGACGACAAACTTGGATGCTGGGCCTGGGGCTGACAATCCCAAAACAAACAGATTTGTTACCGTAAATGAAGATGAAGCGGGAAATTGTATCCTCAACCAATCTAACAAAAACACTCTAAGCAAAACATTCTACGATGTGAAACTTTTGTATCAATTTTCAAGTTGCCTGAAGTCAATGAAAGTAGACAAATCCACGATATCCCAGTTATTGAACTGTGTCCTTTGCTGTGTAGATTTTTTTATTGGAATCAGGAAAACGGATGGTTCTGAATATGACCCAACCAATTTACGGGGGATGATGTCAAGTTTTGATCGGCAATTACGTCGCAACAGCTACAGTCACATAATTGTTTGCAGCCCTATGTTTGCTCAAGTGGGCGAGGTTATGAAAAGGCAAATTTGGAAACCCCTGACAGGTGCCCTGTGACAATTTATAAACTTTACCGTGAAAAACACCCGACTAGCAACGGTGCCCCATCTGATCCTTTTTACGCAGCAACCAAACAAATATCATCACCTAATATTCCAATTTGGTTCAAGAAACAGCCAGTAGGAGTCAATAAATTGTGCACCATGATGCAAAGAATGATCAAGTTGTCGGGAATCGAAACTGAAAAGCATCTGTCAAATCAGTGCTCTGAAATATCTCGTTCAAAAACTCAGTGACAGTAATGTTCTCCCCACTCAAATTATGCAAATTTCAGGACACAAGAACATTTCATCAATAAACAACTATAGCCATATCAACACAGATCAACACAAGCAGATTTCACGAATCCTGAGGTCCGGAAAATCCGTTCTCTCACCTGCCAACATGTCAACGCCGTCAAGTAGGCCTATTTCCACGTGTTTCACAAAATCGACAAGTTTCCATCTTCGATGTCAGAGATAAGTGGCGGCTTTGAATCAATTTTCAGTGGTTCGATTAGTGGTGGTAACATTTAAATTGATATTTACCAAGGTGGTCAATCAGAACCACCAGGAAAACGTATCCGAAAAGCTATCATTGAAAGTGACAGCGACTCTCAGTAGGCCTGTTGCGACTGCTTGAAACGACATAATTATGAAGCGTGATTAATTTTAATGTCTTAGCTATTAAATGAATTGGAAATGTTTATTTTTGTCATTGTTACTTTCATTGCATTTAAAACTGTTCATAATTTAAAAAAAAAAAAAAAAAAAAATGGAACTAATTTACATTCAGCGGAACGGCAATAGTATGATCGGAGTACTTTGGTATTGGCCTGTATAGAATCTTACACTCGTGTCCATGGCATGGCCACTCATGTAAGATCCTCTATATATGAAATTAAAGGATCAGCAACATAATTCGTTTTCTACCCTCAATGTCTTCCGTATAAGTTGTTTCCTAAAATTAAAAAAACCCAGATCGACTCGGAGTCCAAAGAAACCCCATCGACAATTTTCTTGAGATTCAACAAAACATTGTCAACAAAGTAATTGATCATGTTACATGTAACAACATCTTCCTTTATGTATTTGTTCTAGCTGTAATGTGATTTTTTTATGAACATATTTATCTACGCTTTCCACTTTTAAACCGAAAGGAGATACCACATCCTTGAGACGTGCAAGTGAGGAGTGGTGGTAAGGTACTGAGGAGAGATTATTTGACAAGACATAGATGCAAGGCTCTTCTGAAGTTATTTAAAAAAAAAAAAAATCTAAATCAAATAGATGCCGGTACGTGGATGAATATTTTCCCTATGTTTAAAATCCTAGTTATATTGTAGTTGATGTGGTAATTAGTCTATATTATAGTGGTTTAGCAGAACAAGGGAAGGATCTCGTCATGCCCCTTGGTTTCTTTTCCGTCCAATATTGGGACCCGTGATCTAAATCAAACACCTTATTTGATACACCCAATGATTCAAGTATAGATATATAATTGGTCGATATCACTTTCCTCGGCAGTGTTGATGGTGTACAAGTAGGATTATCAACATTATCCAACAAAGCAGGTTTCTTAAAGTAGACATTTTATAGTATTACCTTCATGCTTGTAATAGACGTTGGAAAACTTTAGTTGTGAAATCGTATTCAATATGAAGTTATAAGAACAGCGTTGAAGATTCTCCCGTCATCTAAATGTACTCCAATCTTAGCATTTTTTATACTTGAAAAACTTCGTATGTACTGGTTAACAAACGTCGTTAGAATATAAAAAGCAGAAAAGGAGAATTTGCAAAAACTGCTGTCCACTCTGTATATTCAGTCATACATCAAATCAATGTTATCATCATAGCCCTGTACTATTGTAATCATTAGCCCTGTCTTTGTGCTATCATTATCCGCGTTGTCTTCTCATTATCCACTTTGTCTTCTCATTATCAACCTGGTCTTTTTAAGTTCATTATCCACCTTGTCTTTTTGTGTTCATTATCCACTTTGTCCTTTCATAATCAGTTTTGTGTTTTCATCATTATCAACCTTGTAACTCGTGTCCTCGAAATCCACCAATTTATATCCAATCACAAACTGGTATCTGCGTAATCTAGAATTTTCTCTTGTAACATTGTGTCTTAATACCAGCATGTGTGTACTCATTATTAGTATTAATCTTTGTTGATATAAAGCTTTATATATTGCTTTGAGCACAGGTTCTTACAAACAATTAGAAGCCTTTTTTGTGACAATTAAAAACTCACCATGAAGTCAATAAGCACGAAAATAACAATTCAATGTTAAAATAAAATTTATTATTATTACTATTCTCTTCCTATGCCATTAATCAACATGAAAATTGTAAAATTACACATTTTATATAATGTATTTAACTGTTGAATAAATGACGAATGACAACGATGCAATTTATAACAGGCACCTAGAAAATTAAATGACCATAGAATCTAGTTTCTCTCTTCTATTAGTCACTTACAGTCATATAAGTTATATAATAATGATTGACATACTTCTGTATCCTTTTAGTTCAATCTTTTTTTTCATTACGGAAATGAGTTTGATAGCACATTAGAACATGTTTCTCAATATAGACAGCACCCGATATTCAATGCAATCATTATCCAAGAATTGACATCTTAAATAAACCCAACATGAGTTCATTGACATAGATTGTGATGCTGAAATCGTTCACACAATAACATTTAAGTACAATATCATCCCTTCACAATCCGTACCTTAAGGAGTATTTTCTCACAAACATACGATGAATTATGTTAATAGAATGATAAACAACGAAACATGACAAATCTACAGAATCAAAATGGTTTTGTAAAGTGTAAGTACGATTTTATTGAGATAAGCGAATAATTGAATATAAGTTTCGTAGTAAAAAACAACTGTTCGGTGCAATTGCTCAGAGAATCTTAAAAAGGAAAGTGCTCTGCGCCAGAGTTTAACTTTTTTAACACGGCTCATACCATTTTACCACTATTTGGGGAAAACGTTGATTGTATTTGATATGGGTGGACGGACAAGATAAATAGAATACAAGATATGGACGGAGAGACACAAGCAGCTTTGAACGGACGTAAAGTGATGTCATGTAATAAACAAATGACGTATTAATTGGCACAAATATGTAACGTTGACGGAATGTTTAAGTAACGTGTATTATACACTAAGTCTCGTCTAATTCAATTCTTACAAGCACTTTGTTTTTAAATGTGAAAAAAAACAAGTTCCTTTCGTAGTAATTAAAAAGAAGTTGCAATAAATAATGATATTTTCGTCGACAAAAATGAATACAATCAGGAATATCTATGAGGTAATGATACTAATAGTGTTCCTGTCCTGATCAAATTGACCAAAAAGGGAATATATTATACTGCACAAGATCATAAGTACAACAATTGCAGTTATATGACCAACATAGATTGTGATTATATGACCAACATAGATTGTGATTATATGACCAACATAGATTGTGATTATATGACCAACATAGATTGTGATAATATTTAAACGGGGCCCTTTTTTTCTTCAACGTTTCTTCTAATCACTTTTAGTTGAGCATGTCATTTCTACAAGAAAAATTAACAAACGACGTTCGATTGACGTCAATTACAATCATATATATAGTAAACAAAACCATTTGTGGACAAGTCTCAACAAGTACGTCACCAAATACATTCGTTTTTAGCGACTTTGGACATTCTATTATTTGCACAAAATTGAATACATTAACAGACGCCATAGAAAAAAACTGAATTATTATACTATATATTGACAATGCTTTTTCTGGCATCATACAATTAAGTGTGAAGAAATAAGTATTTCAGAAAATAAAGCTGCAATCTTGGCATTCCTTCTACCTTCAAGTTAACACTGGCTGTGTTAAGGGAATCAGAAACAATTCTCCCTACACAGGACAACCTTGTACTCATCCATTATATGTTTCCTTAACTATATCAGACACTCTGACAACACATTCATGTGTTTACCAAATCAATTCAAAGAGATTAACATGCCATAATTAACTTTGATTCCTTTTTTATATGTTGTAGATAACTCATCTTCGAAGACTTGTCCTATTGAGTTTTCAGCGAAAGGATATAAGCACTTATGGTATTAAATGCTGCACCGATGTTTGTAGCATGTCCAGTGAAGTAAGCACAGGTAGTTAGGGTTAGATTGTAGATTGTATAAAATCGCACCAGAAGGTAGTACGTATACGCAGCAGATCAGGTGACGTATCGGAACCTGAAGGTGGTATCCACTGTCTGGTGAAGAATCGGAACCTGTTAGTAGTATTCCGTATGGCAGATGAAGTATCACACCTTGACGATAGTATTTAGTATCACAGGTAGGTATGATTTTTATTATGTTGGTGAAGTATTTGAACCTGAAGATAGTATCACATACAAGTAAGTCACATACTAAAAGCCAATAGGAAGAAAATGTCACTATTCCCTGAAAAAAGCACCCAGTTTTTTGTCTGGTTTCAGAGATTCAATAATTCCATTGTCAAATATCACAGTAGTTTTGGTGTCATTCTCTGTGTTATTTCTCTATAACTATAAATAAGACATAGTTCAAATTTCTTTGGAGTTGCCCTGTTTAAAGTAGTTTAGTGTCACATATCACATTCTTCGTCATTTCGTGGGGTTCTTCTTATTATTTCTATAAAACGGTGCCCTTATTGTCCTTGAGAGGGGCAGAAACTGGCCCCCAAAGGTCTTCTCCTCCTGGTGACTCTGGCTAATCATCAGTTGTATCTTTGTCGGCACAGTCTCTACAGATAACAATAAACATTTCAAATTAAAAGAACAAACATTTGCACCCACGTTTTCTGCATTTAAGGTATGTGAATAATCATGTCATAGTACTTAACCTTACAAACAATGTCATTTATTGATCTTTATATAATTAAAGAATAAAGTTCATCAACCATAAAAACAAATCAAATTCTTCCTCACAATTTATATATATTTTTTAGCTAGCAGAAACCAATATTGAAAACTATGAAGGAGATTAGAAAAATAAAGTAAATCTTAGACATGCTTGAGTAAAATGATTGAAACTGAATTACAACCAGTTCTCAAATTAGTAAATTATTGAACTTATAACAGGAGAAGTTTAAAATAGAACTTGCATATATATACAACATCGATAAAATTTATCCTTCTTTTTACATAGGACCACAAGTGTATGTATAGTAATTATTGAGAGTTCACAAAAGATGAATTAGCTAAAGCAAAACTGACATTTTGACCCTTATTTGCCACGAAAGCTGTAGCTAGTTAATGCCTCTAGCAAAACTCCAACACCAGCAGGGTGATGACAAATGTCATACTGACTATAATTAACGTCAAAATGTCATACTGACTATAATTAATGTCAAAATGTCCTTCTTAAAAATATAAGGATAAGATAACAGTATGACAAATATGTCGTTTTTACGAACAATAGCAATCAATGACAGGTTATTTGATTTAGCAACTGATCATCATATACAAATGTAGTCAGTTACTGAAAAAGGCTAGAAATATTATCTAAATGTATCATTTATATTTCATGAATAGAAAAGAAACTAACTGAATATATACAATCTACAAGCTGTTTTAATGGAAAAGAAGACGAGTGAAAATATGTTTAAATCTTAGCTGAAAATAGAGAGGAACAGAGTCTGAGGTCAGGTTGAAATATATCTTCCAAGCCACTTCGTGGTACATATAAACCAGACACCATCATACACCATTTCAAACAAGCTGTATACCAACGTAATATTACCAGACCTTTCCCCAACACACATTATTTGCATTGGAAACAAACAAACAATGTAAGATTTTCGAAGTCAAACAGTATTGTTCATCATATAATACCACCTTTTATATAGCAAATACTTCTTTTTTGTTTGCAAGTCTCCATTTCACTTTTAGAAATAAGACGATATTTAGGGAAGACTCCCCCTATCATCAACAAGACAGAACAGGTACACCTTGGAACCTTCTCCTGAGGTCACAGGAGCTGGTGTGTCATAGCTCCATACCATTCCATAAAGACTGAGAGATGTTCATAGGCAATGGTCAATAGCATTAAGCTCGGGACCCAAGTATATCATTACACCACTCAATCATGAAGAGAGTTTTTCAGATTTGTAATATTATTTCCTCTGCATGTTGTGGACACACCACCAGATCAACCTGTGGGGAAACAATCAATTTGGGAAGAACGACCCTGATCATAAGGACACAAGGGTTTTACTTATTTGCTTTAATATATATATAAACCTCAGTGATAAGCAACAAAAAGGGGATATTTGCTATATGTAGTGGTTGAGTATTATTAAATACCATGTATCCAAAACGAAGATCAGTCTGTTTTACAGGTAGATAAAAAAGAACATTCTGAGAAAACTTTGGTAAATAACGTAATTGTACTTTTTTGCAATAATTAAAGAAAGGAAAGAAGAATATGATGGTTCTAATGAAAGACTTTGGTAACAGCTGTAAGCCTTGTCCTGCATAGCATGTCTGTTACTGTTAATAAGTAATGCAGTAAAACTATTGGACATTTCTTATCACATATAGTTGGCTTTGGATTTTCTGAAATCTTTCAGCATAACCTTGTTTATCTAGACATACCAGAAAAGAGTCACCTTTCATGTGTTTGTCTCCCTATTTAAACAACTCCATTGACTAATCAAACAGTCCTAAAGATCGGTCTCGCCGATTGGAAACTAAAAACGTCCTCAATATCAAAATTCTGATGCGATTTCTTTCTTAATTGATCAAATATGAGCCAAGCTAGGATTATCCTAAAACTCATTACTTTCACATAGTTTCTATTGCATGTTTATGTGCGTCAATTGTTTCCTGATCGTCTTTCTCTTATTTATGTACCTGTAAAATATATGAGTTTCAAAAAGAAGAAAAAAAGAGGGTTATATAGAGGTTATTGTACAAATGCATGTAGAAATATTGTACCGGTAGTTTATTTATCTTCTTCCCTGTCAATACAAGAATGTCAAACAAAAACTTTAACATGTTTTTATTTTATTTCATCACTTCAATGTTAACTGTTACCTTAATAATTTCTTTAACAAGTGCAAAATGTATTATAATAAACAATTTAATATTTTCTCCAAATGAATATAGCACTTTATATAAATCCTTAAATCATTTAAAACACATTAAACATTTGAAATTGACATACTTCACAATAAAGCCCCTTTCCTTAATAACATAACAATAAAACATTTTCCATGGAAACATGGAAACAATGTATTTTACCAATCAATCTTTATCTCAAAAAGTAAATGGATTTCACAGCAATTAAAAGGTATGTACTCGTAGTTTATCCAATTCTACCAAGATATCTCAGAATTCTGTTAAATGTACATAACTTTAAACGTGACACTTTTCGTACCATGATTGCACATCAACCAAATTAAATAAAAAGAGCTAAGTTTAATTTTCTAACATGCCTTAAATCCTACTTTTTCCATGATAAATATAATGGGGACTAATTGCCAAGGTTTTCTCATTTTTTTTTTTATTCAGACAAAATAAGTCAATATTGCAATGCTTGTAAAGATATTTGAGGATTCTTAAAACACTTCTATGATCTTAAATTGTCCAAATCAATTATTTGGAAATCTCCATAGCCCTTATATAGCAAATTACAGCAGGTCATCTAGGAATTTTATAGATGTCATTTGAAGTTGACAAATATGAAAAAAAATATTGATAACCAAAGTAACATGAATACGGATCAAGGTAATTTAATTGTTTGCTTTGACGGGCATTATTGAAGCAAGTAACTGGCTAGATTCTAGGTGTTGTGGTTAACTACAAGAATTTGGTTGCAGATTTGACATAATATTATAAACCACATTTAATTGTGAATGTGGATCAATGTAATTCATTTGAACAAACAAGACCTTCTTTGCAGCAAGCTTTGTGAAATAAAAATATCACGAACCAAGGCTGTTTATATCTGAAGAAGTTCATTTGAAGCAAAATATTGATGTCAGATACAAGTGGACAACAAATACCATATCATCATAAAAGTTGAAAGTGATATTTTCCCATGTAAACTTATAACTAAGTTCAGTTTCCAGCACCTTCTGGAAATATCAATTCCTACTGGCAAATCTGCTGTTTCTTTGATATGTTAAACCGCTGTGTCAATCAGATGTAGGTATCACATTGAAGTTGTGAGACACATAAACATTGGTTATGGTACAGGTGATCACCTTTTTAAGGACACATACACATTGGTTATTGTACAGATGATCACCTTTTTAAGGACAAATACACATCGGTTATTGTACAGATGATCACCTTTTTAAGGACACATAAACATTGGTTATGGTACAGATGATCACCTTTTTATAGACACATAAACATTGGTTATAGTACAGATGATCACCTTTTTAAGGACACATAAACATTGGTTATGGTACAGATGATCACCTTTTTAAGGACACATAAACATTGGTTATGGAACAGATGATCACCTTTTTAAGGACATGCACATTGGTTATGGAACAGATAATCACCTTTTTAAGGACGCATAAACACTGACTAAAATGCATTAGACATCAAATCAGTTACCATCGTACAGTAAACCCTCACTGAACATAACAACACTGGCTATGTTACATAACCCTTACATCGGACATAACCACATTGATCACAATACAGATGTCAATGTCCTTTTAATGTTAAATTGGGACCCTTTCACCAAAAAAGCACAAGTTTGGTTAGAAAGAGAGCCTGAATTTTCAAAGTATCCGACGTAGCTCAAAGGTTTTGTTTCCAATGGCTTCATGAAATTCACCAACCTGTCAATTTAGATATCTTAAATCTTAAGATTTCAACTACCATATACTTCTCTCAAACTTTTTAAGATATTTCAATTTCAATTTCTAGCACTTTATACAGAAGCTTGTCTGGCTGGTTTCCAGATTTGCCACTTGATCAGTGTCATTATTGTCTTCTTTGGATAAATATAATCATTATTCATATGTGCATCAGCAATGTTGGATAGTATTAGTAATGGCAGCTTATTATAGATAAAAATATGAAATAAGCGCTTTACAGAGTTTTGGCCAAATATAAAATGAAAATATCCAGGAACTTCATATTATATGTATACAAAGTATACCAAAGAATAGGGTTATCGTACAATATTAAGTAACAAAGACTTTTAAAAGACATGATTATCATACAATGTTAAGCCACAGGTATTTTTAAAGACATGATTATCATACAATATTAAGCCACATGGATTTTTAAAGACATGATTATCATACAATATTAAGCCACATGGATTTTTAAAGACATGATTATCATACAATAGTCAGCCACCAGGTTAAAAGACAGTCAAGCCAGACAGCAGAATAACAAGCCAACTATAGATACCTGAAATGATCGGCCGGAGAAACATCTTACCTACAATTCCCCGGCTACTTTTGGCAGATTTTGCTCGGTTTGTCAGCTACAAACGTGTCATCAAACACAATCAGTGTGGGGAAAATATCATCCAACGGGATAACAAACTTAAAACTTCTCAACTTTGTACATGTAAGGTCACTACATTGTCTTAATCCGGGGGGAAAAGGAATATTTTTGTAAAGTTTAGGCTGATCCAGGGTGATGTGTGTACTTTTTGTTCATAGAACTTTTAAATCACACTCGTGAGTGTTGTCAGAACTTACTGAGATCAGCCTACCAGTAACCTGGAGACAAGACTTGGCAGTTTTCTTTCTTGCTCATGATAATGCTTGTAGAGGACAATATAGGACTAAAATAGTGTAAGTACTTAAATACATTTGGTTGACTTTTGTCTCAGGTCTTATATTTTTTATATATATATATCATTTTTCAGCAACACATTTTGTTTAAATGATATTTTTAGCTTCAACATTCAGTAGAAATAGTTAGATTTATAAATCAATAAAAAAGAAGTCTTGAAATTGCCGAATTCTGTTTAGTTCATATATAATCTAATAAGGTGACAGTGGTGCATGTTAAGTGAAAACTTATTGTTGTAAAACAAGAGGCCCAGTGGACCTGTATCTTTAACTTGCTATTCAGTTCTGTTGACAAAACATATTTCACATCCTTCAAGTCTGGCTAAGGTCACATGTTATTAAACAAATTGATAGCCAGCAAGCTAGTACTTCATACTAAATACCACACTTTACAACTTATGAATCAATGATGAAAGATTGTGATTAATTTTACTTGTGTGATCTTCAAAGTTGCTCAAGTACATTTTTCTGAACAGACTTGATAGCATGCTATCAATGCAAGCTATAAATGTATAGACCAAATATTACTACTTCACCATGTTATATTATAGCCTTGATCTTTGACCTCCAATTACCGTTGCTAATTACCAAACAGTAGTCAGAGAGACCTTAGGTAGACATATGAGTCACTCTGAATGTGTAATCCACCTTGTACAAGATGACCCGACCTTTTGACTTTGTAATAATTCTGTTTACTGCTTGACTTATTGGTATGCATCCTCTAATGTTTCAAGGTCCTACTTTTAGTTCACAATTCTTTTTTAGCGAGTACTCTCTTTACGTTGACCTTTCATCCCCTAATATAAATTAAGTTTACTCTTCACACCATGTGTAGACATTCTGTGAAGTTTTAAGGTCCTAAATATAAAAGTTTTATTTTTGCATTGCAGAATCAATTTTCACAAAGTGAATCACTATGACCTACAGTTAATTCCAAAAAGAGACCAATGTGACCTTTGACCTTTGACCAAGTAATGAATAAGAATCTCCTCCACCAATTGTGCTGTCATTATGTGAAGTTTGAAGAACTTAACTTGAAACAAGGGTACAAATATTTGTCTGTTTTAACTTTCACCCTTGGGTAACCATTTGAATAAGTTTCAATGAATAGCACTAGACTATGCACAAAATGAAATGTCAAAGTATGCTTTTCCATATTTCATAAAAAAAGATACCTTTAAATCTCACTACCTCTTGTTAGTAACACTTTGTATGGTTCCTTAGCAACTCAGGTCATTAATATGATCAAAACCATGTTAAAGATATTATCTTAAATATTGTGCATTGGATGAACTCCAACTTGGCCTAGACTTGAGTCTAAATGAATAAAAATACAGAAAACGAAATTGAGCGATTGACAAATATGTTGCAGTACAGGATCAGATAACTATCCCAGGCTTCTAGTGTAACATGTCTTAGATCAAAACATAACATAGCTTGTTTTTACGATTCAATCACAAAGGTACATTATTCATCCCATAAATTCATTGTTCTGCATTTAAGATATGACTTTATTGTTTATAATTTCCATGTGACACTTTGTAATATGACAGACTGTATTTCCAGACTTATTTTATTTGCTTTCTCATAACATCTATCAAATACAATCCTATTGAGTATGGTAAAAAAAAACACAATGTCATCCATTTTTTCAAGAACTTCTATAAGTCAGAAGGACGAAAAACTGATGTAATATCTACAGGTTAAAGTACAGAAGATTTCTATAAGAATATCTAGCCATGAGGTAAAAAGGAGAGAAGGAAACTGGTGGCATTATCAGTACCAAACCGTCACTTATTTACTACAGGAAACATAGACCAGCACCGTACATGCAGTATAAGTTGAGAAGTTTTATAAAGGACTGTGAATGTATATTAAATTGTGGAATCTGGTGGATTAAAAACAATAAGGTAGAAAGTGGTTTTTAGCAAAAGGTTGAAGTATTATTAGGAATTGATAGAAGAAATTAACAAAATTTCACTGGTACCTGGAGTATTAGGCCCATTTCCCTGAAAATCAGTTTATTAAATGTATTTTGAAGTGTAATTCATTAACGTCGAGTGTACACACCAAGTTCCACTGGGACATGTGACCACAAAAATGTGTCTTTAACCTGGTACAGTAAACACCTTTACAAATCAAATAGATTCTGTAGAATTAAAATTGCTTCATTTCTAGTTCACTGAACTGAAGAAAGTAGAAGATAATAAAATGGTTCAGTTATATCAATGTAATCAATTTTATAAATTCTATAAATTAAATTATTCAAAACAGTTGAATTATTATCATTCTTTTTCTACAAATATAAACAAACTAAATGCTCTTAACTCACACAATATTTGTCACTATAAACTCACACATAATTGCTCATCAACAAAATTCAAAAGATTGCAAATGTGCAATAACACACAAGTCAAAGGATGCACACCCAATACAGAATGTGACAAAATCAAATGATTGTTTTGTACTAAACCTAAATCTGTGTCATTATACTTTCCCATTAATTCTATATGTAGCATCTTTTTGTACCTTACACCTATTTCATCTTATAGTAAATATAAGAGTATATCAATACCCTGTGGGACCCCTATTCAATCCTTTCATGTTCTCCCCTTCCTTCAACATTACACATATACGTATTATATACAACATTATAGCATGCTAGGGGCCCCCAATAGGGTACTGATACATTGATAAGTTGAATAAGGTGTGAAGCTCAAAAAGGATATCACATATGGACCAGTTTAGGAAAGCATTTTTAAAAACAATTTTTTCTCCCAAATTACATGCAGAGATAAAATAAAACATGCTTCTAAAATACATACCTCAAAGTATTTATCACTATTTGGGTATTTGTTTTTCTCCTCTCGACTACTGCTACTGGTGGCACTGCCCACCCTCATTCCACCCTTGCCACACTTGACGAAGCTCTGTCCTGTGTAGCTGCTACATTCAGCCAGTTTGAGTGGTTCTCCCACAGGCTTTCTCCCTCCGTAACTGCTGCCTACCTGAGTACTACTGTGGGATAAACTTACTGATCCGTTTTGTGGGGCTGTAGGCACCTCTGTATAATGCACCTGACTGAGGTCAAAGGTCATATCAGAGAGTTTTTTCTGACCTATGGGAGGTTGAGCATTGTTGTTGCTGTAGTTGTTAACACCACTGTCATTGGACCATTTCTGAACTCTGTCATGAGTTCTATCACTGACAGGATAATTAGTTTTTGTTTCCATGGGGGTCACAATTCGTTGTCGTGAACTTGTTTTTTTCTCACGTGTCACTGAAGTGTCTTGAAGCCATTTGGGGTTTTCATCCGGCAAGTCTAAGCCAAGACCATTATTTTCACGAAGGAGGACCAAGTCTTTATGGTGGCTCCGTGACACTGGCACTTTTTCCGGGACTGGCACAATATTGGAATCACAGATGGGGGATAATTCTCCATTCACTGGAGTGGATCCACTGGAGGCAGACTGAGCACCAGATCGCCTCTTGGCAAGCTTCTTTTCATACTGCAACAGAAAGCATTACTGTACAGAATAAACTATAACACAGACAGGTCAGGAAGGGTTTTACAATGTGCCTGATCATATCTATAACACCGACAGGTCAGGAAGGGTTTTACAATGTGCTTGATCATATCTATAACACCGACGGGTCAGGAAGGGTTTTACAATGTGCCTGATCACATCTATAACACCGACAGGTCAGGAAGGGTTTTACAATGTGCCTGATCATATCTATAACCCTCATAATCAACACGTATTACCTACAGCGATCATTTTAGATTCTGTAATATTAATGATCAGATGTTTATCACATGTAGTTAGACCAGTACCATTTCAACCAAATAGGAACAAGTTAGCCTAAACAGAAGTTATAGCCCAAAAGTTCCAAGCCAACCACAATCAATGGTGGCCATCATCCTAATTGTAACTTACACCTATCTCACCTAATAGTAAATACAGATACTGTGTGTATCACTTAATCTGAACAAAATCATACCAATAGACCAATAGATGTAACTGTATTTGTCTCACCCAATCAGAGGTGATAGACAGTGACCATCTTGGATTATTAAAGTAGGGTATCCATTGGCCATCATATCAACCATGTTCTATTTTAAGTAATGTTGACCTTGACCATTTACCACAAAAATAAACACGAGAGGGTCATTTCTTTTTGACAATACTTCTCCTCTCCTGTACTATTTTTAGTAAGTGACCTTGACCTTAATAGTGTAACCCTGGTTTCTGTGGCTTCAAAAAATGTCTAAAATAACAATTTAAGCTTCCATATTTCCATTCTTCATGATAAAGATAATAGTATCCAGCAATTGTTTTGAAGTATTGTTTAATTTGTGCTGACTATAAGATTAACATTTGGAATATATAATTAAATCAACTACAATAAGCCAAAGATAAAACTCATGGTTCTGACCTATTTAGAATCCACACAAGTTCACTATCAATTTCTGTACAATTCACCTGTTCATTACCATAGATTTAAATATCAGGAAGCACAAGTACTTCCTGTACAACTTACCTCTATATCACTTTTGATTTCATTGGTCAGCTCATCAATGTCATGATCAGTTTCCTTCATGAGACGTTTGATGTAGCGTCTAAATAAAACAAAATAGTAGCAAAAAATTAATGCAATACTTTGTTCCTTTTCAGCTAATAATCTGTTATTTTCAGGCACAGATTGGATGTACAAAACTGATTTTAAATAGATTTTGATTTAATATTAAACTTCCTCGTATTGGTTACAGCATTTTTGTATGTTTTATTGTTCACGCCTTAAAATACTAGAAGTGAAATTTCATGACATCTTAAAGAAAATTTTAAGAACTAACATGTAAAATACACTTTACACAATTCATGCTGGATAAAAACGGTGAAGTACGACTCATCCTACCTGTACCTATCACAAGTAAATCCTAAAATCTCTTTACTCTGTGCCTGTAACAGGTAAATCCTAATATCTCTTTACTCTGTGCCTGTAACAAGTAAATCCTAATATCTCTTTACTCTGTACCTGTCACAGGTAAATCCTAATATCTCTCTACTCTGTACCTGTAACAGGTAAATCCTAATATCTCTTTACTCTGTACCTGTAACAGGTAAATCCTAATATCTCTTTACTCTGTACCTGTAACAGGTAAATCCTAATATCTCTCTACTCTGTACCAGTAACAGGTAAATCCTAATATCTCTTTACTCTGTACCTGTAACAGGCAAATCCTAATATCTCTCTACTCTGTACCTGTAACAGGGAAATCCTAATATCTCTTTACTCTGTACCTGTAACAGGTAAATCTTAATATCTCTCTACTCTGTCCCTGTAACAGGTAAATCCCAATATCTCTCTACTCTGTACCTGTAACAGGGAAATCCTAATATCTCTTTACTCTGTTCCTGTAACAGGTAAATCCCAATATCTCTCTACTCTGTACCTGTAACAGGTACATCCTAATATCTCTTTACTCTGTACCTGCCACAGGTAAACCTGTTTATTCCCCACCTCACAAGCACATAATATGTCAATCAAAGCATTATATACAATCCAATATTGTTTGTAGTATATGAAAATAGTTCAATCAACGTAAAATGTATGATAATGTCTAGAAAAAAATCAGCAAAAAAGCAGCATGCATTGTTCATAAAGTTATACAAATGTATTATCAAAACAGGGAACAACATACTCCTTGTTCCTTTCATCATCAGCTTTTGAAACAGAATCCCCACAGATCATTTAGAAAGTCTGTACCCAAGGGTATGACAATTTCATTACGATTCTATACAAAACCTTGTTTGAGGAGAGACAGATTCAAAACCAATATAGCATTAACTTTAACAGGACTAGACAGTGTTGCTGTAACAAAGAACCCCGTCCCACACCAACACCAGTATAGAACTAACGACAATAGTGTTACTTACAGAATACATTGACACACAGTAACTAAGTACCTCAGAGCCTCAATCACTGCAAGCTTCACAATTAGCTATTAATAGACATAATCTTTGAACTTATCTTAGCTTCCAAATAAATAAGATATTGGATGATAATCAGATATAATCTAGACACCTACATGTTTTTAGTACATGTATAATACAATAAAAAATCATGTATAATACAATTTTTGGAATTCATTTAATGTAAACATTCATTCAGTAATGAAAATTTCCTGTTTTGTTGAGCCGGAAGAAAAATATGACTTATTATTTATACCTGACCCAACAGAATAATAGATGAATCCATATTCACATAAGGTTGCTGAATGAGATGTTAAATTAAAATGATGACAACTTTTGTTTTACATTCTGCAAAACCATCATACTAGTATCCCAAAGCCATCACCCTTGATATTAGGTAGATTAATCTGATCAGCTTCTATACCTGTAGGTCAGGCCACAACAAAGTCATTAATAATGCAAGCAAGTTAGGATGCACATGCATGCATTGTATCTTTGTCAATCCATGGTCGGCTTTGTTTTTTCTAATCACTAGAAAGCATTTAAAATAATAAACTTGGCAAATTTTTGTTAAAATTTATTTTCAAAATAACAATTCACATAAAACTTTAATTGACTCCAATTCCCATACACCAAACGTTTTATTTTGATTACTGACACTTTGCTGAAACCTACAACTAGTTTTCAAATATCAAAACCAATGCTCTACTGCAGTATATCTATCTACATGTCCATTGACAATCTAACACAGGGGATTACAGCTCTACTTAATTCTCAATTACCACAAAAAGCAGTCAGGTTTAATTTGGTTATCGAGATCATTAGACGTAGAATTAGTCTATGAGAGAGTTGATCTAGTGTGCTTCAAACATTTAACTTCCAAGTGTATATCAACCAGAAATAAATATATGTAAACAATGCTCAAATCTGTCCATCGGATCATAATTGACTGATTTTGCAATTAAAAGTTGTGTTCTGTTGTTTCATAACCATATTATATTGCCGCGCGATGTCGATGATGATCATGTGACAATCACATGCCTTACCAAGTGTGCAGTAAAGGTAGCTTGTACAGAAACAATAACAAACTAAAACACAGAATCTTCCATCTGTTAAATATTAACAATATGTATTTCAACGAAAACAGTGTACAGTGTACACGTTACAAATAAAGGATTCGTCGTCAGTCTATTGTGACAATAACGTTAACATTGAACCGATTTCCCCCACAATGCGGTCAGTGAAAGTAAGGCCAGATTGTGATATTTTCTGCATGATGTGTCCAGGTAACCATGAATATGCATGATTGTTTTTTGTAACAGAATTTGTGCCAGAAAATGTCGGTAATCATTTCCATTTACACATGTAACAGTCCTATAGTGAATTCTAAATAGCTATAAGCTTCTGCACTTGTTTTGTTTAAATAAAATATAAAGTGGGTTCCACCGTGTGTATTATCAGGAACAGTAGGGTGTTTTACTCTACCAGGACCAGTAGCTATAGGTTGAATGTGTTGTGGTAACCTTTACTCCTGTGTGATATACTCTACCAGGACCAGTAGCTATAGGCTGAATGTGTTGAGGTAACCTTTACGCCTGTGTGATATACTCTACCAGGATTAGTAGCTACAGGTTGAATGTGTTGAGGTAACCTTTACTCCTGTGTGATATACTCTACCAGGACCAATAGCTACAGGTTGAATGTGTTGAGATAACCTTTACTCCTGTGTGATATACTCTACCAGGACCAGTAGCTATAGGCTGAATGTGTTGAGGTAACCTTTACTCCTGTGTGATATACTCTACAAGGACCAGTAGCTATAGGTTGAATGTGTTGAGGTAACCTTTAATCCTGTGTGATATACTCTACCAGGATTAGTAGCTACAGGTTGAATGTGTTGAGATAACATTTACTCCTGTGTGATATACTCTACCAGGATTAGTAGCTACAGGTTGAATGTGTTGTGGTAACCTTTACTCCTGTGTGATATACTCTACCAGGACTAGTAGCTACAGGTTGAATGTGTTGAGATAACCTTTACCCCTGTGTGATATACTCTACCAGGACCAGTAGCTATAGGTTGAATGTTTTGAGGTAACCTTTACTCCTGTGTGATATACTCTACCAGTACCAGTAGCTACAGGTTGAATGTGTTGAGGTAACCTTTACTCCTGTGTGATATACTCTACCAGTACCAGTAGCTACAGGTTGAATGTGTTGAGGTAACCTTTATTCCTGTATGATATACACTTGGATGCTAACAGCGCAGTACTGTTATAGTAAATATTACTACATTAGAGATCTCTGTTTTAACAACACAATCTACCTCGAGAATGGAAACTTGTCCGGAACCCTGTGTTTATAATAAAAGTGTGAAAGGAGAGAGAATATAGTGTAATGTCCGCATTAAATAGAACTCAACAAGTCAATCCAGCACACCTTGCCATATCATTTAGGTATCAGTATATAATGGCTCCGGAGAACTTACCTTGCTAGCCTGACAACAGAAATAAGGACATAGCTGTTATATCTACTGTCCAGTGTCACCTCATAAACTTATTATTTACAGTCAATTTAAATCTATATCATCATACATATAATTGACCGATTTGTATCAGAATACTTCAACAGTTAAACCTGTTGTATTATTTTTGTATGCCATCTTTAAAGGGAATGTATAGAACAAGTCAGGTTATCTTTTTCACACTATCCATGTGAACTATCTGACATCAATATCACTTGTAAATGTGATTATTTGATAATTAAAACTTCATCTGAAGCCTTGTATCCAGTACTGAATACAAATACAGGGTAAGACTTCTATAAAATAGCTTTCACATGAACATAAACAGTCGAATGTATTAATAATAAACTGTCACAATACTTTACTTGTACTTTGTGTTATCACAAATGTTTGAATATTTGACTGAGATTTGATTAAACAATATTTAATCCTGAATAATAACTGTGATTCAGAAAAATGCATGCAGGTGCAGAAATGTGTATATATATGAGCATATAGCAATACTCTTGGCTCTGGTAAAACAGCGTCATCACAACAACAGCTTGTCTGATCTCAAAAAGCAGCTTAGACATATGGTGTCTACGGTATGACAATGAGCATTGACTTGTTGGCCCAGCTAGCCAGAGCTGGTGACAGGTCTTCCTGTAGTATAACACTTACAACCTACCACACACATTTACTGGTGACAGTTCTTCCTTTAGTGTAACACTTACAACCTACCACACACATTTACTGGTGACAGTTTTCCTGTAGTGTAACACTTACAACCTACCACAAACATTTACTGGTGACAGTTCTTCCTGTAGTATAACACTTACAACCTACCACACACATTTACTGGTGACAGTTCTTCCTGTAGCATAACACTTACAACCTACCACACACATTTACTGGTGACAGTTCTGTTTGTAGATAACACCCACAAAGCATTGCAACTGTAATGTTCTATGTAGATTTTGGTACTTCCTTCCCTATTTTGGGTATTCCCTTTTCTTGCATCTGGTCGACTGTACAAGATTTAGAGTACAATTTCCCAAAAATGATATGTGGTAAGGAAAGAGTTCTTTCTTTTGAAACAAGTATATTTTTGATGCAAATTTTTGCCTTTTGAGAATCTAATGAGATGTAAAAATTGCAAATAATTAAAACTAAGAAATAATAATCCGGTGGTAGTAGGTCATTAATCAAGTCCAGAAGTTCCTTTATGTGAGCCGCCCACCTTGTCTGTCCAAAACCTCTCTACATACAGTGTATATAATAACAACATCTATTACTAACCTGTTTATAGATTCTCGCTGTAAGACAATGTGGACTAGCCAGGCTGCGATAATGATGAAACTAAGCTATTGGCCAACGTTAGCAGTATATACTGTGTGGTGGGATTATTGGTCCCGACGTGTGGTACCTACCCTGCTGTTGGACTGAGGTTCTGCTGTATGGCGGTGGTAGCAAGTGACTGCCTGAGCTCCTTGATGCTCTCTATTGCACTGTCCACCTCCTCTGTAGACTGGGCTGACTTGACCCTTGGCTCCTTCCGCGTGTGGGGGTCAGTCACATAATCTGGCCCCTCTATACCTGCACCGTGATCCTCGTCAGACTCTCGCATACCTATAGACAGGCAATCATATACCTTTAAATATCGTACATATAATACAACCTCCAGCTAGGATCACAAACTCTATGATAGCTAGTCCTCACACCATGTAATTGAAATCTAATGGTGTCAGAAGTTCACTCTTTCCTTTCATTAAATTTGAAAAATAACAGTACAATATGTGGAGAATAAAGTAAGGTCATGATTTTCTAAATCCAACACTCAATAATAAATTAATTTATGAAAATTCACAAAGGGATCAAGGGGCCTTAATGCTCACATCAGATTCATGGACCTTGCAGAAACATTTGTTTCAAGCTGCAAGTTAATCATATATGTTCTAAAGAGGAAGTACAAAAACATCAGCCAATCAGATATCCTGGCATCCATCTTAGATTCTTCCATCCATACAAAATGGAGAATTTTAGCTGTAACCTTATGAAGAAGCTGCGTACAGAGTTACGAGTCAATCTCTGCAGCCTTCCCGAGAAGTTGAAAATGTCTCAGCAAATCAGAGGCAATGGTAGCCATATTGGATATTCAGATCAGTGCAAAAAATAACAACACTTCATCAGGACCATTAGCAATAAGTTTGAAGTCCATGGCTTCATACATTCTACAGAAGTTAAAAATGTGTGAGCAAACCAGTGACGCTGATAGATAATATTGAGGGTGTACATACATGTAGTACAAGTTTTGCTAAACCTGAAAAAGGGGTTTATTATCTTTGGTACAGAATAGAAGTTTTCTGTCGCAATGAACTTGCCAATCATATGTGAAAGAAAGAAATGAAAAGGGAGTGGGAACTCACACAGCTGCACCCTCCACCTCCTCAAAGTGGTCAGGTGTGACCTTTGACCCTTAAACCTTGACAGTTGATATATCAATACCAAAACAAAAGAATGTCAAAATACTCCCGACAGATAGTCTTATAGTTGTTACATATATTCATGACCATGATTTTGTTTTTAGAATTTCTTATTAACTTTATGATCTGTATAAGTTGATGTCATAGTATCATGGTGTACATACAAACAAATCTGCTGAGGGTTTACAAGATACCTGTACACAAACTTTCATTTTCAAAAGTGGACAGAGGTGACTCCTTCTAGTGACTTAATTTGCATGAGATATCTTGTTTAGAATTTATTTTTTTGTCACATGCATGCTTGGACAGAGCAATACCCCCTCCACTAAGTAAGGGGTATAATGAATTAAAACCAGCTAGTTGTTATTCCTTAGAAACTAAGAAACAGAAATTAGCATATATCATAAATGACATGGAGGATGATGGACTTGGATGTTGGTAAACAGATGATACATGCAAGTGTTTGTAACAGGACCACTGCTGCATCTGTCAGTGTTAACATGCAGTGTGTGATTGATAGGAGTTAAGATTGATGGAGGCCTATACAATAAATATACAAGAATCCATGGAAGTGGATGTGTCGCCTGCGCAGGAAGCTGGGAGATTACGAAGAAATAGATCCACTTTTCATTTCAAGAAATAATGTTAAAAGTAAGCAATAATAATAGATTATGATTTTGGATGCCTGCAGGCTTCATTAGATTATATAATCTGTTATTCTGGGAAGAATACTCTGAGTTTTAAGGAACTTGCTATCTATTTATAGTAACAGTGACCTTGACCTTTGACGTTCGGAACTGAAAAGCAATCCCAAGCAAGCACTTTTGGTAAGGAAGCACTGCATGAAGTTTGAGTTTGATCGGCCCAAGGAAACTCAAGTTATCACACGAAAACCTCTGCGGACGCTGCCGCCGCCATAGCAATACCTATGTGTCGCCAGCTTTTCGCAGGCGACACAAAAACTAGTTAGGATACATTACATTACAGGACAAGTGTTTGTAACGAGACCACTGCTGCATCTGTCAGCGTTAACATGCCGTCTGTGATTGAGAGGAGTTAAGATTGATGGAGGTATACACTAATTATAACTAGTACGGATACATTACTGTACAGGACAAGTGTTTGTAACGAGACCACTGCTGCATCTGTCAGCGTTAACATGCAGTGTGTGATTGAGAGGAGTTAAGATTGATGGAGGTATACACTAATTATAACTAGTACGGATACAAGTGCTGTACACGTTACCAAACACTGATGGAGATTACTTACAGTAGTACTCAAGTGACATTAGTAAAAGTGACAGTGGGTACATATGATAAAGTCTGAGTCATTCAGGTGACAGTTAACAACACAAGTGATATGAAGCTCTTGTGTCTTTAGTTGATAAACATTAGTTCTATGACAGTGAACACACTTTCACTTTGTTTCCATGTGTCTTTGTAAACGTCGTGGTTAAACTGACGATATCGGTAACCCCTTCTCTCCTGTTTGGCACTTTTACTTGAGGTGTCATTAGGGACTAAAATTTGAACAAAATCACAATAGCGATGTATCATATTATCATCTTTACAACAAGATTTACTCGAAACATCTTTAATGCACATATAAGAAGTTTAATTGTGAAAATAAATAAAAATACAAACTTTTTTGAACTGAAGGTATAACCTTAGGGATTTGTTCTAACGGTTGCTCAGATTCTTAACCTAGACACTACAGATAATTTTGATATATCAGGTTTTAATTTTGTTTCCTATTGGTTCCTAATCCACAACATTATACTTCATGGAACATCGGTTGAAAAAATATATAGCTTTAAGCATGCCAACACAATTACATGTACCAAAAACCTTGCCAGGCAAATATCAAATTCTGCTTCATGAAATTAAGTAATCCAATAAAATGAAAATAATGACAAATCAAAACAAAAATAAAATGAAAAGTGACAGAAGACAGTGATGGATGACTGGTATGGGTATGTATACCTACCCATCCGACTCTTTCTGCCTCCTTTTTCTTTATGTTTCCCTTTATGCTTCTTACTTTCTTTTGATTCATCTGAAAAGTAATACATGGAGGCACTCTGTAAATAATCAGAGACTTGTGTGTACATGTGGGCAGTATACTGAAAGAATCCTGGGCCGAGATCCACAAACCACTCACATACATGGCACAAGTACTACAGGCGATTGTACTTGAAAAGTTTTGTTTTTGTGAAAACCGTCACCTGTTACCGAGATGTTATATAAGATAATCATAACTCATGAAGGAGAGCTTGCGGCAATGACTACCAGTATAATTATTTGACATACCTGCCAGAGAAGGAAAGAAACAAACAGTAAGTACGATTAAATACTGATATAGGAAAAGTGTGACCAACCCTTCACCAGTCATTGTAGATACTGACATCACCTAGTGAGAAACACTGATGTGTCTAGCTTTGTAGACTATACACTGCCAATCATGTTCACTGTTTTATAGACTTATACACTGCCAATCATATTCACTGTTTTATAGACTTATACACTGCCAATCATGTTCACTGTTTTATAGACTTATACACTGCCAATCATGTTCACTGTTTTATATACTTATACACTGCCAATCATGTTCCCTGTTTTATAGAATTATACACTGCCAATCATGTTCACTGTTTTATAGACTTATACACTGCCAATCATGTTTACTGTTTTATATACTGTTTTATAGAATTATACACTGCCAATCGTGTTCACTGTTTTATAGAATTATACACTGCCAATCATGTTCACTGTTATATAGAATTATACACTGCCAATCATGTTAACTGTTTTATAGAATTATACACTGCCAATCATGTTCACTGTTTTATAGACTTATACACTGCCAATCATGTCCACTGTTTTATAGACTTCTACACTGCCAATCATGTTCACTGTTTTATAGGATTATACACTGCCAATCATGTTCACTGTTTTATAGACTTATACTCTGCCAATCATGTTCACTGTTTTATAGACTTATACACTGCCAATCATGTTCACTGTTTTATAGACTTATACACTGCTAATCGTGTTCACTGTTTTATAGACTTATACACTGCCAATCATGTTCACTGTTTTATAGACTTATACACTGCCAATCATGTTTACTGTTATATAGAATTATACACTGCCAATCATGTTCACTGTTTTATAGACTTATACACTGCCAATCATGTTCACTGTTTTATAGAATTATACACTGCCAATCGTGTTCCCTGTTTTATAGAATTATACACTGCCAATCATGTTCACTGTTTTATAGAAATATACACTGCCAATCATGTTCACTGTTTTATAGATTTATACACTGCCAATCGTGTTCAATGTTTTATAGACTTAAACACTGCCAATCATGTTCACTGTTTTATAGACTTATACACTGCCAATCATGTTCACTGTTTTATAGACTTATACACTGCCAATCATGTTCACTGTTTTAACTTAATGTTAATGCAGTTTCCTCACTGGATATGATTTTAGAAATTGCACCCTTTTGATAATGATTTTGAAAATTCAATTTGAAAAATCTTTCCTGTCAGGTTTAGTATATAGTTTGTTCACTATTTTTGCTTTTTCACATGTACAATCAGTCGGGAAATTCACATAAACAATATTTTGTCAAACTAAACAGATATCTTAAATAATTAATTGACAGTGTATGACCACGAATTTTAATAAATTTGAAATGGAAAGAAAAAGAAAGTGAAAATCAATAGAGTATACATTACAAAATGTTAGAAAATAATACATGTCCTTTTAGAAGTTTTTTTGACCTTTTCCTTCAGGTAGCTTCAACACTTAGCAACCATTTTTGTTTGCAAAACAGGCTCAGGGTAACCTAATATCCCCGTTGGTTACCGAGGTGGACCCTTAGTAACGTACCGTCCTGGTTGTCCAATGAGAGAGGCTCCAGTTTCTCTACCTCCATCAGCAGGACCTCCTTAGACTCCCCCTGTGGTTCCTCTGTTTGCGCCTTCGCTGAATGGTACTGATCATAATTTACGAAAGTGGCAGAAGGCACCTGAGTTCGAGGTCGACCAGATTTACTGGCTGAAATAGGACCAGGAAGTAACAGGTAGGATTACAAGTACAGAGATAGGATAGTAGGACTGTATTTAGGGACTTCACCTCACATAGATCTCTATAACAACAGTACTAGTGTACCACCAAATGTCATTTCTTTTGGCTGTCCTTATTGAAGGTTTTTGATAATAGTCTTTATCAATCAATATAAATCAGAACGAATATAAGGTATTGCCAGAAACACAGCCATGAGAATCATCAAGGAGTTAGTTCCTACTGGCCACAATACCATCGCCACTTGTCAAGTTTGTGATGAACTACAGTAGGAGAGCAATACAAATCAGTAATTTATATCAACAAAACTATCACACCAGCTATGGTTCTAAACATTAAAGAATGTATATGCTTGCATAATAAATTAGATTTGCAAAGAGAAAAAATGCAAATATAAGAAATGTCTATAGATATGACCTTGACTTTTGGAATAAGCATCAAAACAGATATATCTGAATGTTTTAAATGTTTTTGTGTACAAAATAACCGCAACAGATAAAGTGTGATAAAAAATGTTTAAAAAATTAACATAACCTGATGGTGAGTCTTAGACCAGTAGGCCAAACTTGTCTTATCTGGTGACAGATCAAACATTCACTGTCAGAGAATAGTCCGACAATAGGTGTTCAGCAATCGTAAGACAAGTTTCACAAAGAGTTATTTATCACAAAAAAAAACAGGTTGATCAATGATTTTTGAGGTTTAGTTAAGATATCATAGACAGATAGTATTGAACTGAACTGATCCATTGTCCATACTTGCCAAGTATTTGAAGCTGGACTTGATTTTTCACCCACATTATATTTTTTAAAGATTTAAAATCATCAGAAATCTGTTCATCCTGCTTTTTTCACAAATAAAAATAAACAATTGTACAAACAACAGGCACTGATATTACAGGTACTCTGTGTACTTTATAGATATTGCCCTGTGGTTTAGTTGACTGAGTTAATTTCTGAAGTAAGGTACTTTTAATTGGCTTCAGTTAACTGTGTTACATTGTGACCAGGTACGATACATTAACTATGTTAGCATTACGTAGAAATTGTGTTGTTACATATATCATTAGTTTAAAGCAAGCAAAATTTGAAGAAACTTAAAAACAAAATACCTGGAATACTTATAAGAAAGTCTTTATAGTGCATTTCTTATTGAAGTTCTCAGACTCCTTATGTGAAAGCTAAAGGCTCCAATGTTAACCCCTAACTTATAGTAACTACACGCTACATCTGAGAGTGGTATCTATGGAAATGAGGCTTATACTGTGAGATCACTAGCTATATAATACAAAAATCATTATTATTATGATTAATCTCATCTCAGAACTTTATATCTGAATCAGCACAATATTATAGAATCAAACGAGCCTGCTCAGGATTATATTCCTTTAGTACATGTATGTTGTAATTTTCAATATCTTCACTTGTAGCTCATATGAAATATATCTTTGCTTACAAAATCTCTGAAATAAGTTAATGTGGCACCTCAATACAGACATTATTATATTACACATAAACTAGTAAGCCATTATTTATCAAATTGATGTAGATAATAAAACAAGGAAAACCACTCAATTACAAAAAGTACAGAGAGAAAAAATATGAATTAAGTTTTAGATAAAAAAAACCATTTCTATACAAATACTTTTACCGTTCATAAATAACTTCTTTTCATTTATATAAATTAAAATGTGTATGTTGACCATTTGTCTAGTTCGAGACCATGCAGCTAGAGTAATTTTGACTAATCAGATACTACTGTATGTCTAACATTAAATTGACCAATCAGGTACTGGATCTGTAGCAGAATTGACCAATAAGGTCACAGGTCTGTAGTAGACCAATCAGGTCCAGGGAGTCTGTGTGACAGTATGTCTTACCATCACAAACAGTTATGGGAGGTTTGGATGTGTGCTGATCGTCAAAGGGATTGGGGTGCATCCGAATGACATTATTACCTGATCTGTTCTCCTGCAAGTATACAAAACCAGAGGCATATATAAGTAAGGTGTACGCATACGGATTCACAAAATTTACAACATAAAAGACACGGAAAACATTGCAAATTATCACTTATATTTCAAACATTATCATTATATTGGGGTACAGTTCATTTTCTAGACCAATGAATTTCAAAAAACCTACACAATCTATTATCTAACATATATTTTAATAACCCTACAAAACCCAATATCTCAGTTCAGTGAATTACAACAACCCTATACAATCTATTATCTAACATAATTTCAATAACCCTACAAAACCCAATATCTCAGTTCAGTGAATTACAATAACCCTATACAATCTATTATCTAACATAAATTTCAATAATTTTTGTAATGTCAGGTTTGCACCTATATTCTACACAAACACATTTGTTTGCAAATGTATATAAACACGTACAAAATGGAGTACATAATTCCCCGATCGGACGTGAAAAGCAGCTATGGGGTCACCTGCCCGACCACCGGGGTTTTCTCCGGGTACTTAGGTTTCCTCCCACAATACCACCCCCACGCGCTAACATCCGGGCCAACAAGAGTGATTAATATAAGTTGAAATAACTTGTTTCATAATTGTTGTAAAATAAATAAAGTTTATGTATCTAGTACATAATTGCAAAACAATCAATTTTCAGTACTTCAAAGCAGTCAAGTAAAAACTTTAACAAATTCTGCGAAATTATTTTGAATTAAGTGAATTCTGCGAAGCTGTTCTGTTAAGATGAAGGGAAACACTGCATCAGTTATTATCATGCTGTTTCAGACTGGGCACATTCTCCCTTAAATGTAGAAAATGAAGCAACCAAAAACAGTTTTCTGGGATGAGTGTATACATCTTGTCATGCCCTGCCAGCAGCTATACAGTAACAGGGTGAAGGACAATATCAGGGGAGACATGATTGAACTTTTTAAAATGATGACAGGGAAATAGGATCCTGAAGTGTCCACGTTTATGTCACCAAAGAAGAACAATACTGTTACAAGGGGTCATGAGTATAAACTATTCAAGAATAGAACATGCCTAAACATGAGAAAGAATTCATTTTGTCACGGAACTTTTGACATCTGGAACAGCCTGTCACCAGAGATGATGTTATTAAGAACTATCAAATCTTTTGAGTCTTGCCTAGACCATCACTGGAGAAAACAAACGATACTCTAAAATTATAGAGAACCAATTTTATTATCCACCCAAAGTTAGTATATATGAACTGAATGTACTTTCTGATAATTATTTATCAAATTAATGCTGTAAACACTAATTACTCCAATTTGGAATTTATGTATAATTTACTTTTTCACCTCAACAATTAATGATTAATGTTTTTCAAATGCCCATGCTCTTGTCAGAATTTGTTTAAACCATATTGAGCTGACAGCAGAGGATTTTCTGTAAGTCCTACAGTCAGAATAAAATCTGTGTATCTGTGTATAAAAGCCTATACACATTTCTAAGTTATGACCACTGATGAGTCCTTAGGAACCCTTTCACCACTATGTAACTTTAGTAGACTCTACCATGCATTGAGCTGTA
Source organism: Mizuhopecten yessoensis (assembly GCF_002113885.1). Lineage (NCBI taxonomy): Eukaryota > Metazoa > Mollusca > Bivalvia > Pectinida > Pectinidae > Mizuhopecten > Mizuhopecten yessoensis. Next base: position 729,204 of record NW_018405900.1, read on the forward strand.
TGAGTCTATTATGGTCTACAGTGGTGAAAGGGTTAAAGGCTGGCAGGATGCTAGGACAATGAAACATACAAATGTTGTGTCTTGTCATGCCCAGTAGCTATATATGGTTGTAGGATGGTGATCTCAACTGTTTCAATTTTATGACTCAGTTACTAAGTTCCCAAGGGCAGGTCCAGACCCCTGAGAACATCTCAGGTAGCATGAATGTATTCATCTCTTCATGCCAAGTAATTGTATATATGGATATTCTTGACTGTCTCCACATAACAACTCAGGGCCCACTTGTATAAAACATCTCAACTCTTGAGATTTCCTCAAGTCTAAGATTTCCCATAGACAATATATTGCTTGAGATTTTCCTTAACTTTGAGATGTTTTATACAAGTGGGCCCAGGGACTTAACTGCCAGGGGCAAGGTCTTCATGTTCACAGTTACATTGATCTACTCACTTTAAATTTGATATTTCTACCTACTGTTAATCTGATACATGTATCTTGCTCGTCATGCAGATCGACCTTGATGATTTTCATCTAAACACCATGCACATTTGACTGCAGTATATTTGTTTTTATTGACTCTATATCTGATTTTAGAATCACTAAACCAGTTCTAGCGCTATTCTACAGTATCAATACAGGGTTTCATCTAAGGGTCATGCAAACCTAGATAATTTAATCATGGATCTTCTTGTACTCCTGTTCATACTAAATTCAGGAAAAATTCTCAGGGGAGACAAATCACTAGAAAATTAACAATTATAAACATTTCTGTATCAATTTAATTAAATAACATAATAAACAAAAATAAAATTGTTAAATCTTAACTCCAACGCAAGTCAAACAAATAAACACAGTCTAGATCTACATAAAGATTTACCAGGATGTGCAAGACTAGCCTGCTGGGAAAGTTCTGGGCTGGCGTCACACTAAATAGCCATACCAACCACCACACAGTGTTCTACACTACACATCCAGGATAAGCACCTCTATCTGTGTAATCTAAATTAGCTCTCAGTCCAAATCTCAAGGACATACATACGCTCATCACAAAAATGTAACACAAGTCTAGATTAGGCAAAGTCTGTAGAACACAAACAAAAATGCTGACAATGTCGAAAAGGAAACAACACAAACATTATTAGCAACAAAAACACAAATTAACAAATTACTGGAGTATGACTTTTGCCTAGCGTGGATGTTACAATACGGTTATGAATCTGACATTAATTAATTTCTTTTTTCCCTGTATAACAATTATGCAAGCATAAGCCAGAGTTAATCAATTTTCAGAATGTTTTTAAACATTTAGCTTTTTCAGGTAAAGAGAACTCAGGTTATATTTCAAGATAGATTTTAAATTATAAAATGATTAAAGACATACCAACAGCTGTTGTAATTTAATCAATTTTTCCAAAAACTATAAATCTAAATTTTTGATCAAATCTTGATAGAAACATATTGTACTTTATATAAATCTAGGAATATCTTGAACAATCCAAGCTTATGTTCAGCTATTGCTTTTCCATTAAAATGTTTACAGTGTCATTCCCTCTATTTTTCTGAACTTTTTGAAACATGTACCAGGTATTTATTCCATCTGTTTCAAGCTCCTTTTCAGTTTAAAGGTTTATTAGTTAGGATGAAGAGTAGTGATGTGCTGACATCCAGAGTCATTCCCCTTTGTATAAGTTACATGTAATCTACCTTTCTAGTTTCTAAAGAAAATTGTGATTGAGGAATAGCATGAGATAGGGTGCAGGACAGATTTATTGTTCAGGAGTTCCTTATTCTCAAAAGTAATGAGAAATTAATTGATCGTTTTACAAGGATTAAGTACACTGCCTTTAGAATTTATTATATTAAGATGTAACTATCAGTCAATTTTTGCAAATCAAAAACAATACCCATATGGTAATGGTAATTAATTAGAACCTGAAACATACTAAAAACCAGTACAAAAGATAAGGAAAATAGGACACTTGCCAAGTTCCCATATTTCATTCATATTGAGTTAGTCATGGAACAGACCAGCATAAGCTGTGGCATTTTACACTTTTTTAAAATAAAAGTCAATGTAAATTCAGTTTTAGACATTTGAGATTTTGCCACATCTTTTTCCACATAAAAAATTGATACACTGGCAAGTATGAAACAGAAATTGAGTTTGTAAGAGAAAACTAATAATGTCTGCATGATCATGATAGTATGAATAACTAACATAAACCGTTAAACAAACTTCACTTATCAACATCTGAAATGGATTTCAAAACAAAGACATCATCACACTAAATAAAACAGCAAAATATTGACATAGAACTCCAATGAGAAAGCATACGTAGAGTTATCTAATAGATCATTAAACACATTTCTGTTCTGGTATATCCCCCACTTATAGTGAGTGGTATCGGATTCAATAGGTATCGGATTAAGATGAAAGTTTAAAAAAAAAACATTACTTGTAGGGAACATGACTGACATTAATGTACAGAAAAGACTACACAACACCAAACCAGATCACTAGATTAACATTCACAGGTGTCACTAGTTTAACAGTCACAGGAGTCACTTAGTTTAACATTCACAGGAGTCACTAGTTTAACATTCACAGGAGTCCCTAGTTTAACATTAACAGGAGTCGCTAGTTTAACATTCACAGGAGTCGCTTGTTTAACATTCACAGGAGTCACTTAAGTTTAACATTCACAGGAGTCGCTAGTTTACCATTCACAAGAGTCACTAGTTTAACATTCACAGGAGTCGCCAGTTTAACATTCACAAGAGTCACTAGTTTAACATTCACAGGAGTCAATAGTTTAACATTCACAGGAGTCGCTAGTTTGACATTCACAAGAGTCACTAGTTTAACATTCACAGGAGTCGCTTGTTTAACATTCACAGGAGTCACTAGTTTAACAGTCACAGGAGTCCCTAGTTTAACATTCACAGGAGTCACTAGTTTCACATTCACAGGAGTCACTAGTTTAACATTCACAGAAGTCGCTAGTTTAACATTCACAGGAGTCACTAATTTAACATTCGCAGGAGTCACTAGTTTAACATTCACAGGATTCACTAGTTTAACATTCACAGGAGTCCTTAGTTTAACAGTCACAGGAGTCACTAGTTTAACATTCACAGGATTCGCTAGTTTAACATTCACAGGAGTCACTAGATTAACATTCACATGAGTCGCTAGTTTAACATTCACAGGAGTCGCTTGTTTAACATTCACAGGAGTCACTAGTTTAACAGTCACAGGAGTCGCTAGTTTAACATTCACAGGAGTCCCTAGTTTAACATTAACAGGAGTCGCTAGTTTAACATTCACAGGAGTCACTTAGTTTAACAGTCACAGGAGTCACTAGTTTAAAATTCACAGGAGTCACTAGTTTAACAGTCACAGGAGTCCCTAGTTTAACATTCACAGGAGTCACTTAGTTTAACATTCACAGGAGTCACTAGTTTCACATTCACAGGAGTCACTAGTTTAACATTCACAGAAGTCGCTAGTTTAACATTCACAGGAGTCACTTAGTTTAACATTCACAGGTGTCACTAGTTTAACATTCACAGGAGTCACTTAGTTTAACATTCACAGGAGTCACTAGATTAACATTCACCTGAGTCGCTAGTTTAACATTCACAGGAGGCCTTAGTTTAACATTCACAGGAGTCGCTAGTTTCACATTCACAAGAGTCACTAGTTTAACATTGACAGGAGTCGCTAGTTTAACATTCACAGGAGTCCTTAGTTTAACATTCCCAGTAGTCACTAGTTTAACATTCACAGGAGTCGCTTGTTTAACATTCACAGGAGTCACTAGTTTAACATTCACAAGAGTCAATAGTTTAACATTCACAGGAGTCGCTAGTTTACCATTCACAAGAGTCACTAGTTTAACATTCACAGGAGTCTCTAGTTTAACATTCACAGGAGTCGCTAGTTTCACATTCACAAGAGTCACTAGTTTAACATTGACAGGAGTCGCTAGTTTAACATTCACAGGAGTCGCTTGTTTAACATTCACAGGAGTCACTAGTTTAACATTCACAAGAGTCAATAGTTTAACATTCACAGGAGTCGCTAGTTTACCATTCACAAGAGTCACTAGTTTAACATTCACAGGAGTCGCTAGTTTCACATTCACAAGAGTCACTAGTTTAACATTGACAGGAGTCGCTAGTTTAACATTCACAGGAGTCCCTAGTTTAACATTCACAGGAGTCACTAGTTTAACATTCACAAGAGTCACTAGGTTAACATTCACAGGAGTCGCTAGTTTAACATGCACAGGAGTCACTAATTTAACATTCGCAGGAGTCACTAGTTTAACATTCACAGGAGTCTCTAGTTTAACATTCACAGGAGTCGCTAGTTTGACATTCACAAGAGTCACTAGTTTAACATTCACAGGAGTCGCTAGTTTCACATTCACAAGAGTCACTAGTTTAACATTGACAGGAGTCGCTAGTTTAACATTCACAGGAGTCCCTAGTTTAACATTAACAGGAGTCGCTAGTTTAACATTAACAGGAGTCACTAGTTTAACATTCACAGGAGTCACTAGTTGAACATTCACAGGAGTCCTTAGTTTAACATTAACAGGAGTCGCTAGTTTAACATTAACAGGAGACGCTAGTTTAACATTCACAGGAGTCCTTAGTTTAACATTCCCAGTAGTCACTAGTTTAACATTCACAGGAGTCGCCAGTTTAACATTCACAGGAGTCGCTAGTTTAACATTAACAGGAGTCGCTAGTTTAACATTCACAGGAGTCGCTAGTTTAACATTCACAGGAGTCACTAGTTTGACATTCACAGGAGTCACTAGTTTAACATTCACAAGAGTCACTAGTTTAACATTCACAGGAGTCGCTAGTTTAACATTCACAGGAGTCACTAGTTTAACATTCACAGGAGTCACTAGTTTAACATTCACAGGAGTCGCTAGTTTAACATTCACAAGAGTCACTCGTTTAACATTCACAGGAGTCGCTAGTTTAACATTCACAAGAGTCACTCGTTTAACATTCACAGGAGTCGCTAGTTTAACAGTCACAGGAGTCGCTAGTTTAACATTCACAAGAGTCACTAGTTTAACATTCACAGGAGTCCCTAGTTTAACATTCTCAGGAGTCGCTAGTTTAACATTCACAGGAGTCGCTAGTTTAACATACACAAGAGTCACTAGTTTAACATTCACAGGAGTCCTTAGTTTAACATTCACAGGAGTCACTAGTTTAACAGTCACAGGTGCACTAGTTTAACATTCACAGGAGTCGCTAGTTTAACATTCTCAGGAGTCACTAGTTTAACAGTCACAGGAGTCGCTAGTTTAACATTCACAAGAGTCACTAGTTTAACATTCACAGGAGTCGCTAGTTTAACAGTCACAGGAGTCGCTAGTTTAACATTCACAGGAATCACTAGTTTAACATTCACAGGTGTCACTAGGTTAACATTCACAGGAGTCGCTAGTTTAACATACACAAGAGTCACTAGTTTAACATTCACAGGAGTCGCTAGTTTAACATTCACAGGAGACGCTAGGTTAACATTCACAGGAGTCACTTAGTTTAAAATTCACAGGTGTCACTAGTTTAACATTCACAGAAGTAGCTAGTTTAACATTAACAGGAGTCGCTAGTTTAACATTCACATGAGTCACTTAGTTTAACATTCACAGGTGTCACTAGTTTAACATTCACAGGAGTCACTAGTTTAACATTCACATGAGTCGCTAGTTTAACATTCACAGGAGTCGCTAGTTTAACAGTCACAGGAGTCGCTAGTTTAACATTCACAAGAGTCACTAGTTTAACATTCACAGGAGTCACTTAGTTTAAAATTCACAGGTGTCACTAGTTTAACATTCACAGAACTCGCTAGTTTAACATTAACAGGAGTCGCTAGTTTAACATTCACATGAGTCACTTAGTTTAACATTCACAGGTGTCACTAGTTTAACATTCACAGAAGTCGCTAGTTTAACATTATCAGGAGTCGCTAGTTTAACATTCACAGGAATCACTAGTTTAACATTCACAGGTGTCACTAGGTTAACATTCACAGGAGTCGCTAGTTTAACATTCACAGAAGTCGCTAGTTTAACATTAACAGGAGTCGCTAGTTTAACATTCACAGGAGTCATTGTGCAGCATGTTAAGTCTATCAAAAGGAAAACTACTTAACATTGAAGCAATTAAATCAAATAATACAAAAAAAACAAAGGTAAGCTAGTGACAAATGCCCCTGAGAAACGGGGTAGCATCAGGCTAGGTTACGACAGATAGCTAACTCCACACTAGAGTGTTTGTACCTGTTTGCGGCTCTGTTGCAGAATATCCTGCTGTCGCTGCTGGGCCGCAGAAACCTCAAGGATGTGTCGCTGGAGGGGCTGACGGTTGATGGGCGAGATGCTGGCCTGGTGTGTGATCTGTGACCGCACCAGGTCGTCTATGTTAGATTCTGTTAGAACACAACCACAGATTATTACTAATGTGTAGAAATAAAAGTGTAAACAATGGCAGTTACAAAACCTTGGCCTTTTATAAACCATTCTTTTACATAAACATGTAATTAATTCAATGGCATAATTTATATATCTATACATAATCACACAGGATAATACATATATCATGCCTTGATTCATCTTACCAATTTCTCTGTAGGCTAATAGAAAGACTGGAAAATAACATTGACTAAAGTGATTTATTCATTCCACTTATGTATCATGTCACACAGCTTTGGTTTATTCAACCTCACATTCGCTCAGGAACAAAGAGAAGAAATTAAGACAATAAAGAAACAGAGGCAGAGATTTTCCAGTTAAACAGTAATAATAGAACAGTATTGAATACTATGCATGAAATATGTTGTATTCAGATTTCTATGATGAAATACAGAACTAATTTTTAAGAAAAGGTCAGAGTAAATTATTCTTATGCTTAGGATTCACTTTGACATTGAGCTGTTCTAGGATTACTTTGACCTTGAGATGTTCTAGGATTCACTTTGACCTTGAGATGTTCTAGGATTCACTTTGACCTTGAACTATTCTAGGATTCACTTTGATCTTGAGCTGTTCTAGGATACACTTTGACTTCGAGCTGTTCTAGGATTCAATTTGACCTTGAGCTGTTCTTGGATTCACTTTGACCTTGAGCTGTCCTAGGATTCACTTTGACCTTGAGCTGTTCTAGGATTTACTTTGACCCAGACAGGGATGTAGATTAGACAGGGGCTGGTTTAGACAGGTTATACTTTAAAGTAGGTCAAGGTCATTTATGAAACCAAAGCCAATTTGTGATCTTGAAAGTGGGTCAGTCATTTATTGCAACAAAATTAATAACCATCTGGATAACAAGCTGCATGACAAAAAAAATCATTCTCAGCTCAAAATTAATAGAAGAAATTATTAATTAAAAAAGAAAAAGAAAAAAAAAGACATTGAATGTACATTGATCAAGGCCATGCACCTAATAGTCCAAAAAATCATTACTCTTTCAACCTTTATGGATCTCGTGAAGAAGCTGTTGTCTTATGTTATCCCTATGATACACATGGCAATGCACAAAGACAAGAGGCAATAAGTCGTAGGAGCCTTTCACTCAGATGACCTAAAACTACAAGTTGATTTAATTTTATAGCAAAACAAAATGTGGACCTACACAACAGAGCTAGCACAGGTACCTCCACACCAAATGTCTATAAGCTAACTAGGTTAAAGAGAACGTTCACTCCCCCACAGGTAATCTAACAATTGTGCTTCAAGGAACAGTTTACACTGATGAAAAGTTCATGCGGGAAAATTGCTTAGGATGTTAAAACTTGGTGAGTGCAAAATATATTCCTAAACAAGAGGCCCGGGAGCCTGTAGTCACCTGAATGGTATGTGCATATGGTTTAGCCCTACCATCACATGAATACATAGTAGACGAGGAATGATTCAGGGATTATTTAAAGGTGACGGATGATAACGACACATGGCGATAGCTAAAAGGCAATGTCAATAGGTCACAAAAGTGACAAAAGTGACCTAAGAAGCACCGAAGTATATTTCAATATCCTATATAAAGAGGAGCACCAAACTATATTTCAATGTCCTATATAAAGTGCATTCTGGTTAAGAACTTTGTATTTGAAATACCATCCTTTCTACAACAACTGTAGTCTATGTCTTCAAACTATCATTGACCTAAAAATCAACAATTAAATCTGTTTGAAATGATTGTTGACCTCCTTTTTGTTCTTTCGATAGAAATGTGATTGATTAGCCTTGATATATCTCTATCCAGTATATATTTCATATTTTATGTGCTTTTATTTTACATGGTCAGGAGTTATCTCCCATGTTTTACAATGATCTGAGTGACCTTGTGTATTAAAGAGGTGGTGTTGAGTGTAGAAAGGGTGGTGTTTAGCTGTTAGATACTACAGACATTTAGAGCCTGATACTATAAGGTGCACGCCCCGTATACCCATAGTGTATTATATAGAGGTGGCAATCTTACGACGTCCTCGTGTACGCTGCATGTGTTCCTTCCACACCTTAACCAAAGTACTTCCTACAACTAAACATTCATAACAACAGTCATACACAACATACAAGTACAGACGATATAAACACATAATAAACTACAACTGTAGCTACAGGCTACCTAAAACACCCCACCATCACATAAAATAAACTAAAACAACCCATTATCACATAGAATAATCATAAATGGAATACAACTTCAAAAGACTAGTTAATATATGGAATATATTGCAGTTGCATACAAATTTAAGGTACTTATCCTGTGTACCAAGTTTCAAAATATTGGCAAAAAAATGAAGTAGAAGTACTTTGGTCAAAATATTTAAATATACACCAGAAAAGGGGCATAACTCCGCAAATTTCAAAATGCAGTAGGGTTATCTGCTAAATATATCTTTAAGTTGTGCAGCTCTGATTGGCTAAAACCCAATTCCCTGGTTGCTGATCTTTTTCAGAAACAAGAGGACAATTGCCATGTACCTCCCTAAAAATGTGCTTACAATGTAGAGTGTATCTATACCCCCTCAGGAATACTACCTGGGAGATAAAAAAAAAAAAAAAAAAAAAACCCAGAAAATCTTAGTACATATAATGTTGCTTTCAGCCTGGTAATATGAAACAGAGTAATGCTGAATACAGAAAACTGTACAATTGTTTTAAAACAAAATCAAACAATCTATCAAACTTTATTTCAAGACTTGTTTTCACCCTCAGGGTAGATCCAGTTATCATGATTATATTCCTAATGACTTGTCAAAACAAAAGGGGTCATTAGGGCCAAGCTATAACCAAAGCCTATAATACAAAGTTATTGCTATATACTACCTACTATAAAGTTTGGACAAAATCAGTTCAGAAATAAAGTCGCAAAGTTCATCACACTTGATTGGGATGTGACAGACAAGGGTAACAGTACATGACCCAATACAATGGCAGGAGCATAAAAACTGTGAAACAACAAACCAAGGTTAGGACAAAGGATAAAGTCTACATGTGAAGTAGTGTGAGGAAGCTACATATACATATCACGCGTGAGGCCCCTTAAAGGTTCCCGATAACACAGAAAAAGGTGAGAGGCCCCTATATATAGGGTAACCAACAGTGTGAAACAGTGAAGGCTTCAATTTCCTGAGGGTACATCTAGGTTACTCCTTCAGACATCCCCGTGTGCATCTCTAGGGGATACCTATTAGGTCACCTGGATGGTACCCTGAGATTTTCCCTGGATTTTTTCCTGGGAGATTCCAAGTTACTCCGGGGGTAAGGAGAACACACAGGTTGTGGGTGGGTGAGAGAGCTATACACACAGCTAAATATACCTTCTGGCATTCCCAACAACTTAGATAGGATATCATCACTACATTTTTCGTGGAAGGGTTTGATGGATTTATGGTGACCTCTGACCCCTTGCTGTAGTGGTTCTGTATCTGATGTAATATGATAAAACAGCATCAGTATCTATATTACATATATATAGGATCTTACACGAGTTTCCATTTCATTGCAGATTTTTAAGTTTAAGATTTTTTCAATTTAGTGAGCCTGGGGCGGGCTAAAACGAAAAATTCATGATGAGTTTCATAAATTTCATATGAAATGAAAACAATTGTAAGATCATTTTTATCAAATAATCAAGATTTGTGGCATTTATTCGTGTAAAACGACAATCTTCAGGCAACCTTAAAATGTAACAAGAGGCCCATGGGCCTAAACGGTCACCTGAGTCTACAGTATTTATTTTTGTTGTTGAAATATGTACCAATTTGAGTAAAAAATAGAATAATGTTAACTTAACTTTGTCAGGACCATCAGCTGATCATTCCTAGACCAATTTTAAGTGAGATCGGCCTATTAGAACTTAGTAGCAAAATAGCGGCCATGGCAGCCAAATTGTATTTCTGATTGACCCGAAAAATAACAACACTTTGTCAGGACCATGATTCAATCATTCCTACAAAGTTTCAGTTCAATCGGCC